>NC_057813.1:383928690-383955119 GCF_018294505.1 Triticum aestivum
CTCCTAAGTAATGAAAATCCTACCGAGTGATGAGTCTGCCTCTCACTCGGGGGCTTAGCTGCAGACCAGTGCTCGCCTAAGTAACAAAATCCTACCGAGTGGAGAGAGAACCTCTCACTCGGGGGCTTGGCTGCAGCCCAGTGCTCGCCTAAGTGATAAAAATCCTACCGAGTGGAGAGCAAACCTCTCACTCGGGGGCTTAGCTGCAGCCCAGTGCTCGCCTAAGTAATAAAAATACTACCGAGTGGAGAGCGAACCTCCCACTCGGGGGCTTAGCTGCAGCCCAGTGCTCGCCTAAGTAAAAAAATCCTACCGAGTGGAGAGCGAACCTCCCACCTGAAGGCTTAGCTGCAGTCCCGTACTCGCCTAAGTTTGAAAAATCCTACCGAGTGGTGAGCAGACCTCCCACTCGGGGGCTTAGCTGCATTCCCGTACTCGCCTAAGTTTGAAAAATCCTATCGAGTGGTGAGCGATCCTCCCACTCAGAGGCTTAGCTGCAGCGAAGTGCTCGCCTAAGTTCGAAAAACCTTTCCGGGTGGTTGACAGGGACGTCAAGACCATTGCTGAATGCCTTGGTGATGAGCTGATCAATGCTCCTCAAGGATCACCCAATTGGTTGACAGGAATGTCAACACCATTGTTGAGTGCCTTGCTGATGAGCTGATCAATGCTACTCAAAGGTCACCCGATTGGTCGACTGGAACGACAAGACCATTGCTGAGTGCCTTGCTGATGAGTTGATCAATGCTCTTCAAGGATCACCGAATCGGTTGACAAGAACGTGAAGACCATTGCTGAATACCTTGCTGATGAGCTGATCAATGCTCCTCAAGGATCACCCAATCGGTTGACAGGAACGTCGAGACCATTGTTGAGTGCCTTGCTGATGAGCTGATCAATGCTGCTCAAGGATCGTCCGATCAGTCGACTAGAACGCCTCGCTGATAAGCTAATCAAGGTTGCCCAAGGATCACCCGATCAGTCGACTGGCCAACCTTCTCCAGCAGCTGCATCAAGCAAACAGACAACAATTCGAGGGAAAAACGTTTTTTGTTCAAAGATAGACGCGGTTTATGAGGTGACAAATCCAAAGTTTCTTAACCGCAGAATAAAGTGCTCAGGCATCAGGCCCGAAGGAGTTTTAACAGTTACAAATTCACTCGGCATTTTGAGGCAAATAAAAGTGATAGCATAATGTTTTTCTTTTGTTACTCGGTAGGAGAAGGACTGGCCGGGTCGCAGAAGCTGTCGAGGTCGATGCTGTCGGCGATGCGAGTGGCTGCCTCAAGGAAAGTGTCCATGAAATCCTGGAAGGAGTGCTTCTTAGTGTTTGCCACTTTGAGAGCTGCCAACTTGTCTTCCTTAGCTTCCTTGCAGTGCACTCGGACCAGAGACAAAGCGACATCAGCACCACAGTGGGTAGAGGATTTCTTCCACTCTTGCACTCGACTTGGAATCAGGTTTAGCCGAGCCATCAAGGACTCGAGGTCTTGAGACAGTTCCTCCTGAGGCTAGAGCTCAGCGTCCACTCAGGTCATCACCACCTTCAGCCGAGCCAGATAGTCGACTGCACCGTCCAAGCGCGATTCCAGTCGAAGCAAGTTCATCGCGACTTCATCTTTCATGGGACAGTTGATGGGGTCGAGACCTGTCTCGACCCGCCTAGTTTCGGCCTCAAAGTCCTGACACAGTTCTGTCCCATTGCAAAAGTGAGTCGACGACGAGATGATAAAGTGATGAGTCGACTGATCATACCTTCAAGCTTTAGAACAAGTTTGGCGGCGAGTTGCTCCAGATAGGACTCTAGCTTGTCGGTCTTGGTCTTAAGGCTGCCAACTTCAGTGGTCAAACTTTCCTTGTCCTTCTTCAGTTGCTGAACTTCCTGGTTGGCGTCTATGATGGCAGCCTTCAGCTTCTCGTTCTCCTCCTCCAGTTTCCTGACCGAAACCAGCTTCTGGTCCACAAGCTTCGTATTCTTGCGTGCCTCCTTCTGAGCCACTTCCAGATCCAGATCCTTCTGCTCCAAAGCCTCCTTCATCCTCTCTAAAGAAACAACACTCTTCAGACGAGACTGGAGTTGACAATTTTCACTATGCACATCTGCTCATGTGAAATCACTCGGTTCAAAGAGACTGAAGGAAAAACTAGCGTGAAGCATGAAGTTACAAAACAGACAGGATGGTCAGGTGATTACCTCCCATGATGGCCGTTTCTTGTTGGGCAGTCTTCAGATTCTTCTTCGCAAGTTCGAGGTCAAGTTCAACGCTGATATGTTTCTTCTTCAACTCGGTGAGCCGAGCTCCAAGATCACAAGACCTCTGCAACCAGAAAGACAGAACATATCAGTCGACAGATCGCAGAGTTGAGTGAAAGCAAAGAGTTACTCTAAGACTACTGCCGAATCAAGTTTTCAACAGTAGTCTCGGGGACTACACCTAGTGGGTGCACTTAGCGTGCCCCCACTGGATCAGATCAATACTCAGCATGAGTTCAAAAAAGAGAGAGAGAGACACATCATTAGACCTCGGTCGACTGCCAACAGCCGAACGTGGTCTCGGGGACTACACCCAGTGGGTGCACTCGACGTGCCCCCACTATTTCAAAAAAGTGTAGAATTGAAGATTTCCTGAGTTCTAAATGAAAGAACACCCAGTGGGTGATTAGATATAAAAGTGACATCCAGAAATTTTAGTCGGAGTTTTGCTGACCTGAACGTTGGTCTGAAGAGCAGTGCTGGCGTTGTAAGCTATCTGACTGGCTTCATGCATCACTTTCACCTGCTCCATGACAAGGTTCGCCTGGCGAAGATCTTCCCTAGCAGCCCTCGACGAGTCGTCTGGAGTTTGATATGTAGCAAAGAGAGATGGCTCCAGAGGCGCCGAAGTAGCTGCCGGGTTAGATGAGTGGATTTGTACCGGTGCAGCAGGTGTCTGTGCAGTCGACCCCGACGGACGATCAGTCGTCAACGGGTTAGCGAATGTCACGTTGGTCCGGACCATCGCATTAGGCGCTGGTGTCGACTAAGGTACCTGGACTTCAAGATTCCTCCTGCTTGAGCTTACACTCTTCTTCTTCTTCTCCTGTAGAGGCACTTCTTCTTTGTCATCAGGGAGCACAATGATATCTTGTGGAGCTACATAAGAAGATAAATGTCAAGTTTTCAGTCAATTGGCCATCCACTTGACTAAACAGAACTTGGTCGAATGAACTTACCAGCTCGAGAGGTGGCCTCTTCGTCTCCTGGTGCCTTGTCGACGTCCATGTCAGTGGCAGCAGAGGTAGGGCTGGAAAGACACAAGGATGGGTTGGTCAGATCAAGAAATTTTTCAGTCGACTTACGGAAACACGAACAAGATACCCACCCTGAGGCAATGGGGACGTCCATCTTGATGCGCGGCAGTGTCTTCCAAGCCTTGGAGGGAGCAACTCTAGGCTGCTTGGCCACCTTCTCCGTCGGCTCCGGAGTCGACGTCCGAGTGCGCTTCTGGGTATTGGCACTCGGACCCACACCTTTCCCGCGCCTGCCGGCCGGGTCATGCTATTGTTTGGACCGACGTTCGGAGCGTGGTGGCGAGTCGACTTCCTCTTCCTCGTCCGACTCCTCGCTCTCCTCCTCCTCCATGTCGTCTTCCTGAGAATCCCACTTGTCACTATCTTCCGCGTTGTCATCCCCCTCCTGGGTCTGCTCCGAAGCCTGCTCGCCATTGGGCATCAAATGCATCTCAGTGAACACCTGCAGAACAAAGTTGGTCAAACATGAGTCGGTCAATCTCAAGTACAGTCGGAACATGAATGGGAAACAGTTGGAGCAAAAAGCATACCTTGTCGGGTGGGTTGTCGCTGCTAAAGGGGACGACTCGCCTAGATCCTCTGGGATTGTCCTGATTGCCTGTAATGCTTCTCAGCCACGAAGCTACTGTTGCAGACGGCACTTCTTCTGGATGAACCTGTGCGGTGTCGTCCAGTCCGGAATACAGCCACATCGGATGATCGCGGGCCTGGAGAGGCTGGATACATCGACTGAGGAACACCTCCAATAGATCCAGACCCGTGACACCATCATTGATAAGCTGGACCACCCTATCTACCAACATCCTCGTCTCCATGGTCTCACCAGTCGTAACTTTCAGCAGGGCAAGAGTCTGGACTCGGTCAAACGAGAAGTGGGGAAGGCCGGTTGACTGACCTAAAGCCGCGAGATCCTGGCAATAGAACCAAGTCGATTGCCAGCCTCTAAAGGAATCAGAGTCATAGCAGGAAAGGCACTCCCTTTCCTCTTTTGGATACCTAAACCCCCACACATCTGGATGACATGGGTTTTCGAATCACTCGACTTTGCCTTCGTTACCGATTGAGAACGAATAGTGAAGATGTGCTTGAAAAGGCCCCAGTGCGGTCGACACCCCAAGAAGTTCTCGCACATCGACACGAAAGCAGCTAAATACGTGATGGTGTTGGGGGAGAAGTGGTGGAGTTGAGCACCAAAAAAGTTCAGAAACCCCCGGAAGAAAGGGTTACGGGGGAAGCGAAAAGCCGCGGTCGACATGGGTGGCAAGCAGAACACACTCACCTGGCTGAGGCTGAGGGCTCATCTCCCCCTCCGGCAGCCTTGCCGCTCCCTTGGCGATTAACCCCGACTCCGCCAACTCGTCCAGGTCCGCCTGCTGAATCAAAGACCGGATCCAATCACCCTAGATCCAGCCCGGCGGCAGCCTCGCGCGCGATGACGACCCGCGTTGCTGCTTCCTGCCCTTCGCCACCTCCTTCGTCTTCTTTGCACGCTCTAGCGCTGCCGTCTTGTCCTTCACCATGGCGACGGGGCAGCGGTGTCGGAGCGGGAGAGTAAGGTGTGGTGGAGAGACGGAGAAAGAAGAAGGAAGGGAGGATGTGCACAGTACCGGCGCCTCGGTCCGGCCACCTTATAAGAGGTTGTTTCCGAGTGACTGACGCGTGGGACCAGGCGATCCCGTCAAATCCCGCAACAGTCATGCGCAGTGTACGTGGCGAAAAAGGCGGCACGGGAATCGAGGAATCACTGTTTATCCGCTCCGCCCTCTTCGGCACTCCCCGTCCGGCGCGCTTCCCCGAAATTTTGTATCCCGCAGAATCTGGGATATACTGCAGGCAATCGCGCCCAGGATCCCGCACTCCAACGTGACACTTGGCACATAAGATCAACAGTTCACTCGACTGACCACTGAATGGATCAAGGCGACTGAGTTGACACCAAACATCGACGCGGGCACTCAGACATGCAGAAAGCGCTCACGAGATCCCTAGGCTCATGTCAAGCTTAATTTCAGTCTATTTTGCACTCGCACCTTAATCCATTCGGGGGCTACTAATGAGGGTACAGACCTGGGGTAGGGTCATAGGCCTGACCTATACGTCGTACCCAAGGTCATTACCCCAGAAGATAAGAAGACCAAGAATCCACTCGATGGTGTAATCACTCGACCATCATTCCCCACTTTCACTCGACCGTATGGGGAATGACTCGACCATATTGAAGACCAGGAGTTGGAAGAGTGCACAACGGCTAGGCATTCATTCCTTAGTCTTCATGAGCATTAAGAGTATTTAAGGCTGCTGTTACTAGTAACTCCCTTACTTTATGTACATTAAGCTCCTTGTAATGGAGGTTGGCTGGGGTCCTGGCGCACTCTATATAAGCCGCCCCCCTCCTCTGGGACAGGGGTTCGCACCCCCTGTAACACAACACACATAAACTGATCGACCGCCTCCGGGCACCGAGATGTAGGGCTATTACTTCCTTCGAGAAGGGCCTGAACTCGTAAACCTCGTGTGTACATCTTCGCCATAGCTAAGATCTTGCCTCTCCATACCTACCCCCCTTTCTACTGTCAGACTTAGAACCACGACAGCCGCAGGGCCTGTCCAGCGGTGGGAGTGGTAGGGGCGATGAGGCCTTCGCGACAGCACAGCCGGCCATGGGAGGCAGGAGCAGGCGGCACGACCGGCGCTGGTTTGGGAGGCTGGAGCAAGAAGACCAGAGGTTGAAGAAGCACTACGACCGTTGGATCGACATCGTACGGTCACTGGATCTAGAATCGTTCATATTGACTAAGTTGACAAAGCCCTCCGTCCCCGTCAACTTAGTAGGCCCACAAGTCAGCCTCTCACTATGGTGGGTCCCAGCTAGCAGGGGGAGTATTCATTTTTTTTTGTGTTGACCATGCTGCGCCGAGCGCATCCAAGGTGATGGACGAGGGCGAGGCCTTGGACAGCAATGAGCCGGAGATGGGAAGATGCGGGAGTGGAGTTGCAGACAGAGAGGTGTACGAGGGTTTGCTTGTTCTGGTGCGGCGTGGTTCGATAGTCGGTGGAGAAGAAAAGGAGGTGTGGAGGGATGGCCTGACCAGGGGTGGGGTAGCGCTTCACAACAAAGCGTGCAAAGCAGAGCTGCTAGTAGCAGGAGGCGGGAGCAGGTGGTCCTGGCGTCGCTGGAAGAAGAAGATGAGAGATTGAAGATGGATGTCGGTCGTTGGATGTAAATCCAACGGCTAACAATGTAAGAATCATTTGTTGACTAAGTTGACAACGACTTGCGTTGGCTTCGACCTGTTGGCCCACATTTCAGCCTCCAAAAATGTGGCACATATTCAACCCATTTTTTCATAATTTACAGTCCATTTGATTATTTTTTTGAGAATTACAGTCCATTTGCTGGGCTGGGTGAACAAATAATGTAGCGTCCATGCGGCCCTTTTTTTGAAACTACAACCCATTTTCACTTTCTCGAAATACAAGAATTTGCTGGGCTAGCTGAACAAATAATGTAGCGTCCATGCAGCCCATTTATTTTTTTCCTAAAAAATTACAGGCCATTTGCACTTTCTCAAAATACACGATTTTGCTGGCTAGTTCTAACTATAATGTTAGGTTGGGCGCAACAATGTTATCAAAAAATACACAGGGGCTGAGCATTTTGTTATAAATATATTTAAATAGTAAGTGATTTATTATTACATTGGTCCTTAAATCTTACCAAGCTTTTGTACACAATCACCGGGATTTTCGTTGCCTTAATGTAAAAAAAATCCAGGATTTTATTGTTAAGAAATTATTTTTATAAGTTAATCAGATGTGGGATATTATTTTCTTATATATGTAAGTATCTGTTAAATATATGATGACAATAACAATAATATATAATAACATATACAGTAATTCAAATATATATAATATAGTTAGAAGGGAAACATAAGTTGGACCTGGCGTTCCTATTCTTATATAGAAACATAGAACATACCTCTGCGTTTTCTTAAAAAAACACAAGTTCGGCTGCCGATGTTTCAGGAAAAATAAAACCTCGGATGGGAGGTCCAAAGGTTGGTCGATACCTGACGGCCCTCAAGGAAATACAAACCGGCATGTCATGGGCTGCGCATATTAAAAAAGAAGATGGGGCAGCCCACAACCCAACTGGTAATTGCTGGCCCACTGATAATAAATGATACCTGCCAACTCCCCGGCTTCATTGTAAATTTATCTCCTTTAGTAACTACGTTGAAGCACCTAAAAAATGTAACTATGTTGGCAAACCCGTGGGCCCCAATGTCAGTATAGCATTTGAAGGAAGTATTTTTTCAATGAGGCACTTGCTTGCGTACGGCCATAGACCTGGTGGGTCCCGACTGTTCGCCTCTGCACGTACAGTCCTCTTAAGATTCCTCTCATTTGTTCAGCATGTTCACAACGGCAGACAGCGGTGCCACGGCGAGCGCAGACAGGCGCAGGATGAGAACAAATAACATGAAGCAGTGCCTTATTTATACCAAAAATATTGAACTAGCCTAGTGGCCAAGTGACACTACCCGACCGTTGTTCCGCCCGGGTTCGATTCCACCTGATGCAGGGAAAATATCTCCAACCTTTTTGCCTCTGCCATTATTAACATGTGGATCCCCATTGTCATCTACGCACACACATCCAACACTTGCCAAAACTTCGTCCCTCGTTTTCTCTATTTTTCGCACACTCGACATTGTGTGGGCATTTTGAAAATAGCATATCTTTCTGACTGTGCATCATATGAAGATGTGCTATGCATGAATCTTGATGAGCATGATGTTAACTGGCTGGTAGTTCCATTTTCGACCATGAATCAAACTTCCAACATGATGGTATCCCTGTTTGAAAAGGGTGTGTTAATATAAATGCTCTGGCTCTAAAACTTGCAGTTTCTTATCTGAAACTGAAACTTGCAGTTTCTTCTCTGAGAATCACATTGTCTGCACTTTTATACTTCTATGAAACTACATTTTTTAAAGTGCTAAAAATAGGTCTCTGTAATTCATAAAATACTTCATATGCTCAATACTGCAAATCTGAAATTCAAAAGCAATTCATATATGAAAGTACTCGCAAAATACACAACACAAAACACAATTCACAACCTGCGAATACTGAGAACCCTAAGATCCTCCTGACAATTCACAACTTGTCTGACTACTAGGCTGGGGGGGAAGTCCAATCCTATTACTCGGTGGCAGACAGCCGCCCCATGAGACGATGTGAACAGCGAGGGAGAGGATGGCGGGGAAGCGTTGTTGGGCCAACTGCTTTTCTCCTCTTGCAGTTGGGTTCGGTCGATGAAGACTCCACCGGCTCGCTCTGGCATGACACCCTCACAAAAGGAACCATGTAGATGCTCGATCCTTCAATCTCTGGTGGATGCTCCATCTGGGATCGATACTCCCACCACCGCTCCCTCACAATCGGGTCCGGTGAATCCATTTGCTCCATGGCCCAGAGGAGCAGCTCTATGTACTCCCGCACGACTCCCTTTGGGAGTATCGCCGCCTTTTTGCTTTGTTGCATATATTTGGCCATGGATGCCGCCGTCGGCGCTAGTTGGTCCTTGTTGTCAAACCAAGACTGTATCTCCAACATCCTAGCTAGCTTCACAGGGTCGCCGTCTGCGATCCTCACGTATCAGTTGTACTCCTCCATCGATCTACTTCTCCACAGCACCTTCAGTCGCCGGCGGTGGTTTTTGAATGGAAGAGGAGAGGAGCAGCGCTGGTTTTGGATTAGAACGGGAGAGGAACGGCGATGGTTTTTGATTAAGGAGAGGAGGGGCGGTGGTTTTGAAATGGAAGAGGAGACCAGCGGCGCTGGATTTAGATTGGAATAGTAGAGGAGCGGCGGTGGTTTAATAGGAGAGGAGCGGCGCTGGTCTTGGAAGTATTTTTTTGTTTTGCATATTTTGGGTCAAAGTTTGACCATGTATTGTATTTGACAAGCAAAATGTGAATGCATGTCACCAAAAATTGTATCGTTTGGTTCGTATCTGAATGTACTTTTAAATTGTATTATTTTTGCAACATATAACATATATTTTATTTGTGAAAATCATGGTCAATCATGACCCAAAATAAAAGGGATACTAGTTAATGTGGGTTGTTTTCTTAATAATTGGAGGTTAACTGATTTTTATTTTGATCCAGTCACAACGCGCCGGCCCTCTCGTCCAATCCTAAATCGTTGCCGCACACTCCTCTCCCTCTTCTCTATTGCAAAACCACCTCCTCTCCTCTCCATCATCTCCATTCCAAAACCACATTCCCGCCTCTCCCTCTTCTCCATTGCAAAACCACCCCTCTCCTCTCCATCTTCTCCATTGCAAAACCACTATCTCGCCTCTCCCCCTTCTCTATTGCAAGACCACCATCTCTCCTCCCAACTTCCAAAGCTAGCACCGAACCTCTCAGAAGGACATCTATGGAGAGGATGCAACAGTGAAACGGGCAGATCACCGGCGGCGACCAGGCAAAGTTAGCCAGGTTGAAGGAGATCCTTACTTGGTTTGACAACGAGTGGGAGATTTCAAGGACGGTGAGGGCCATGTGGCAATGTGTGCGAAGGAGCGAGATGGCAACGATGTACTCCTCGGCGGCAGTCACGCCGCAGTCCTTCGAGTTCATCGAGTATCTCCTATGCACGATGGAGCAGCCAGATTTGCCAAGGAGAAAGTCAGGCGGAGGTGGTGGGCGTACAGGTCGAAGGTCAAGCATCCAGAGGATAACGAATCGATCGAGTACGGTGTGTCGTTCGTGAGGGTGCAGAGCCAGCCGGAGCCACATGAGTATTCGTTCTCCCATAGCAAGCGGAGGCCGGATGGCGCGATGTCACTTTCATGCCATTCTCCACGGTTCCCTCGACGCTCGCCTCGTTACAATGGTCGCGGTATGGTTTAAGGTAAGCTTCGCACTAACCTAATCTTCCATCTGCTCATGCTTACAATCAGTGTGACGGCTAATGAAATCATGCTTACAATCAGTCTCCGAGTACTGTACAACACGGCCTGCACGATATGTAGACGATAACCAATCCAGCCGTGTCTGCTAGAGTCTAGTCACATGCATGGACGAACTGATCTTCTGTCATGCAGGGATCGTCCATGCACCGACGGTTGTACAACACTGCTCCAGTACTATCGCTCATCTCTCTCTTCTATTAACTCACCCGACTTGCGGGGCAGGGGAGTGTGCCTATGGTCAGTTCTCAATTGCGGGCCCACAGGTGTGTGCAAACGCAATATGACGTGTGTTCCATTCCGAGAGCGGCGTTCTAGACTGACTGACCGTCTGGGGTGCGACGCGAACGCAGCGGGCGTGTTGTATACTCCGTACATGTGTACCGCCGTTTTCTTGAGGCTTTGCTCCATGGCGCAATACATGGATACAAAATTAGTATACTGTACTATTTAAAATTCGAGGGCGGGGTTTTTCCCGCGTGGTAGGCGGGGCAGTTCCGCCTAGTCGGTTTGACAGAGACGCGAGAAGATGAGGGAGTAGGCTGCTACAAACGTAGGGATGTGTGATTAGACAGCGAGTTACTGCTGGACAGGTGGGGCCCCGTGATTTGACTTGCCAATATCATTTTAACTACGGCGTGATAACCCACAAGTGTAGGGGATAATTGTAGCCTTTTTCGATAAGTAAGAGTGTCGAACCCAACGTGGAGCTAAAGGTAGAATAAATATTCTCTCAAGTCCTATCTGCCACTGATACGACTCTGCGCACGCTTGACGTTCGCTTTACCTAGAACAAGTATGAAACTAGAAGTATAGGTGTTGTTGGATAGGTTTAGAAGATAATAAAGAGCATGTAAATAAAAAGTAGGGACTGTTTAGATGAATACACAACTAAGTTAGTTTTAGTAGAGAGCTTTTTATCACGAGAAAGTTATTTGTCTCTAGGCAATCGATAACTAAACCGGTAATCACTATTGCAATTTTATTTGAGGGAGAGGCATAAGCTAACATACTTTCTCTTCTTGGATCATATGCACTTATAATTGCAACTCTAGCAAGCATCCGCAACTACTAAAGATCATTAAGGTAAAACCCAACCATAGCATTAAAGTATCAAGTCCCCTTTATCCCATACGCAAACAACCTACTTACTCGGGTCTGTGCTTCTGTCACTCACGCCACCCACCATAAGCAAATCATGAACATATTGCAAACCCTATAGCGGGAATCCCTCATGCGTGCGCGACACGGAGGGCACAATAGGACAGGACCAATAATAAAACATGCAATTCAAACCAATCATGATCATCAATTAACCCATAGGACAAAACAGGTCTACTCAAACATCATAGGATAGCCATACATCATTGGGAAATAATATATAGCGTTGAGCACCATGTTTAAGTAGAGATTACAGCGGGTAAGAGAGGGGTTACACCGCTGCATAGAGGGGGGAAGAGTTGGTGATGATGATGGTGAAGTTGTTGGTGAAGATCGCGGTGATGATGATGGCCTCCGGCAGCGTTCCGGCGCCACCGGAAGCAAGGGGGAGAGAGCCCCCCTTATTATTATTCTTCCTTGACCTCCACCCTAGATGGGAGAAGGGTTTCCCCTATGGTACTTGGCTCCCATGGCGTGGGAGGGGCGAGAGCCCCTCCGAGATTGGATCTGTCTCTCGGTCTCTCTCTATTTCTGTGTTCTCACATTCTGCCCTTTCACTGTTTCTTATATATTCGGAGATCCGTCACTCCGATTGGGTTCAAACTTTCGCCCAGATTTTTTCTCCAAAAATTAGCTTTCTTGCGGCAACAAAAAGAGCGTGAACCGCCTTACGAGGGGCCCACGAGGGTCAGGGGCGCGCCCAGTAGGGGCAGGCGTGCCCCCCTGCCTCGTGGCCACCTCGGGCACCGTCTCGCGTTGATTCTTCCTCCCATATTTCCCAAATATTCCAAAAATACTCTCCGTACGTTTTTACCCCATTTGGACTCCGTTTGATACGGGGTTTGTGTGAAACATAAAACATGCAACAAACGGGAACTGGCACTGGGCACTGGATCAATATGCTAGTCCCAAAAATAATATAAAAAGTTGCCAAAATTATATGAAAGTTGTAGAATATTGGCATGGAACAATCAAAAATTATAGATACGACGGAGACGTATCAGCATCCCCAAGCTTAATTCCTGCTCGTCCTCGAGTAGGTAAATGATAAAAAAGATAATTTTTGATGTGGAATGCTACCTAGCATAATCTTGATCATATGTCTAATCATGGCATGAATATTAAGACACTAGTGATTCAAAGCGATAGTCTATCATTTGACATAAAAATGATAATACTTCGAGCGTACTAATAAAGCAATCATGTTTGTTCAAAACAACATGGCCAAAGAAAGTTATCCGTACAAAATCATATAGTCTGGCTATGCTCCATCTTAATCACACAAAATATTGAAATCATGCACAACCCTGATGACAATCCAAGCAATTGTTTCATACTTTTGACGTTCTCAAACCTTTTCAACTTTCACGCAATACATGAGCGTGAACCATGGATATAGCACTATAGGTGGAATAGATTATGATGGTGGAGGTTGTATGGAGAAGACAAAAAGGGAGAAAGTCTCACATCGACGCGGCTAATCAACGGTCTATGGACATTCCCATCAATTGATGTCAATGCGAGGAGTACGGATTGCCATGCAATGGATGCACTAAGAGCTATAAGTGTATGAAAGCTCAAACTGAAACTAAGTGGGCGTGCATCCAACTTGCTTGCTCATGAAGACCTCGGGCATTTGAGGAAGCCCATCATCGGAATATACAAGCCAAGTTCTATAATGAAAATTCCCACTAGTATATGAAAGTGAAAGCATAGGAGACTCTCTCTATGAAGAACATGGTGCTACTTTGAAGCACAAGTGTGGTAAAAGGATAGTAGCATTGCCCCTTCTCTCTATTTTTCTCATTTTTTATATTTTTTTATATTTTTTTATATTTTTTTATTTTTTTTATTTTTTTGGTGGGCTTCTTTGGCCTCTTTTTTTATTTGGGCTTCTTTGGCCTCTTTTATTTTTCATAAAGTCCGGAGTCTCATCCCGTCTTGTGGGGGAATCATAGTCTCCATCATCCTTTCCTCACTAGGGCAATGCTCTAATAATGATGATCATCACACTTTTATTTACTTACAACTCAATGTTACAACTCGATATCTAGAACAAAGATATGACTCTATATGAATGCCTCCGGCGGTGTACCGGGATGTGCAATGATCTAGCGTAGCAATGACATCAAAAAACAGACAAGCCATGAAAACATCATGCTAGCTATCTTACGATCATGCAAAGCAATATGACAATGAATGCTCAAGTCATGTATATGATGATGATGGAAGTTGCATGGAAATATATCTCGAAATGGCTATGGAAATGCCATGATAGGTATGTATGGTGGCTGTTTTGAGGAAGATACAAGGAGGCTTATGTGTGATAGAGCGTATCATATCACGGGGTTTGGATGCACCGGCAAAGTTTGCACCAACTCTCAAGGTGAGAAAGGGCAATGCACGGTACCGAAGAGGCTAGCAATGATGGAAGGGTGAGAGTGGTATAATCCATGGACTCAACATTAGTCATAAAGAACTCAAATACTTATTGCAAAAATCTATTAGACATCAAAACAAAGTACTACGCACATGCTCCTAGGGGGATAGATTGGTAGGAAAAGACCATCGCTCGTCCCCGACCGCCACTCATAAGGAAGAGAATCAATAAATAAATCATGCTCCGACTTCATCACATAACGGTTCACCATACGTGCATGCTATGGGAATCACAAACTTCAACACAAGTATTTCTACAATCGACAACTAGCCACTAGCATGACTCTAATATCACCATCTTTATATCACAAAACTATTGCAAGGAATCAAACATATCATATTCAGCGATCTACAAGTTTATGTAGGATTTTGTGACTAACCATGTGAATGATCAATTCCTGTCATCTCTCTAAATAGATATAAGTGAAGCAAGAGAGTTTAATTATTTCTACAAAAGATATGTCCATGCTCTAACAAATATAAGTGAAGTAAAAGAGCATTCTACAAATGGCGGTTTTCTATATGAAGAAAAACAGGCAATCCAAACTTCAAATGATATACATGAAGCACATGAAACATTCTATAAAGCCATACTTAAAAGATTTAAGTGAAGTGCAATGAGAATTCTATAAATCAACCAAGGACTATCTCATACCAGCATGGTGCATAAAATAAAAGTGAAAACTAAATGCAAAAGACGCTCCAAGACTTGCACATATCGCATGAACGAAACGAATCCGAAAACATATCGATACTTGTTGAAGAAAGAGGGGATGCCTTCCGGGGAATCCCCAAGCTTAGACGCTTGAGTCTCCTTGAATATTTACTTGGGTGCCTTGGGCATCCCCAAGCTTGAGCTCTTGCCTCTCTTCCTTTTCCTCATATCGAGACCTCCTCGATCAAACACTTCATCCACACAAAACTTCAACAGAAAACTCGGTAAGTTCCGTTAGTATAATAAAGCAAATCACTACTCTAAGTACTGTTGCAAACCAATTCATATTTTGTTTTCGCATTGTGTCTACTGTAATATAACTTTTCCATGGCTTAATCCACTGATATAAATTTATAGTTTCATCAAAACAAGTAAACTATGCATCAAAAACAGAACAGTTTGTAGCAATCTGAACATTCACCATACTTCTGGTACCCCAAAACTTCTACCAAAATTAGGGAAAATAAATTTTTTTACAGCAATACAGTGCAAAAATAATCTGAACCATTTGATGTTCCGGTTAAAAATGTAAAATCGCGCACTACAGCCAAAGTTTCTGTCCTGCACCATACAAACCAACAAGCATTGTAAACATCCTAAAGGCAAACCTTGGCACATTATTTTTATAATACAATGGAATTGTACAAGGGGGTAATTATTTTTGATGAAAAGTTTCTGTAATCAAGATTCACAAAGTTTCCATGAGCATGAACAAAGTTCAAGGAGCTCTCCCACTTCAACAATGCTTGTCTTTCTCACTTTCACTTTCCTTTCTGAAAAGTTTTGGGTTCCCCACTTTATTTTTTTTGTTTTTAAACTATATAAAAGCACTCAACGGAAATAAATGACTCTCTAAAACTTCCGGGTTGTCTCCCTGGCAGCGCTTTCTTTAAAGGCATAAAGCTAGGCATATAGTGCTCAAGTAATGAATCCACCCGGATCCCAAGGTATATCAAAGCCAATTTTAATTAACAATGATTTGTAATTTAGTAGTGAGCACAAAGTAACATATATCATGCAACAACAAAGTCTAACTCTCTTCCTATGCATCGGCATGTCATAAAAGAATAATTCATGCACACCAAGTAAAGGCCAATGCATAGTATAAACAGTTTCTTGCAATTTTATCATATTGGAAACACAAAGAGGCGGAGATATAGTTCCTCTCTCATAATAATTGCAAGTAGGAGCAGCAAGCACATGCATATTATATCTATCAAAATTATCATGTGCAATGGTAAAAGGCAACCCATCAATATAATCCTTAATAAGCACAAACTTCTCCGATATAGTGTAGTTTGGAGAATTCAAAAAGATAATAGGACTATCATGTGTGGGTGCAATAGCAACAATTTCATGTTTAACATAAGTAACTATAGCAAGTTCATCTCCATAAGCATAATTCATATTGGCATCATGGCCACAAACATAGCAAGCATCATCAAAAAGGGGTATTTAAAGAGATTCAACTGGATCATAACAATCATCATAGCAATCATCCTTCGGTAAGCACGAAGGGAAATTAAACAATGTATGAGTTGAAGAGTTACTCCCATTATAAGGTGGGCACGGGTAGCTAATCCACTCTTCCTCCTTTTGTTCTTCGCTCTCCTCATCATCTTTTTCATCCAATGAGCTCACAGTTTCATCAATTCCTTCTTCCATAGACTCCTGCAAAATATTAGTCTCTTCTTGGACAACAGAGAATTTCTCAATATATGGTTTAACATAGGCATTAGACGCATAATTATCATAACAATATTCAAGTATGGCAAAATTTTCAGATTTGTAAAGAGTGGCATCATACTTTTCAATCAAAGAAGAAATTTCATAAGCACCCTTAAAAGCAATAAATTCTTCAATTTGTTGAACATCATAGTAATTATAAACACCCTTAGCATATGAAGATACGATTCCATTATCAATAAACTCACATTGGTAGGGAAGGTGTTTCTTAGGGTTTTCAGAACAACAAGTAATATCATATATTTCACATAAATTCCAAGCATAGCATTGCAAACGATGAATTTGATCCAGTAAAAGTTTCCCTTTTTCAGATATATGGTGTCACACATAACAAGCATGATCATCTAAAGATTTGCCCTCAACTAAGCTAGTTGGGGTTTCAGCACGAGCACCAAGGGATCGAAGATGGTCCAAGTAAAAAGCTTCAGGAGTGTCATAGATTTTGAGTGGTTCTTCAACCATTGGTATAGTAGGTACAACTAATTTTTTTGGTATTTTGCATTTCCTACACATAACTAAAGATAGAAAATAACTAAGAACAAAAAATAAAAATTACTTAGTGATAAAGCAAACAAGCACACACGAGAATATTCACCCCATGCTATGACTCCCCGGCAACGGCGCTAGAAAAAGGTCTTCATAACCCACAAGTGTACGGGATAATTGTAGCCTCTTTCGATAAGTAAGAGTGTCGAACCCAACGAGGAGCTAAAGGTAGAACAAATATTCTGTCAAGTCCTATCTGCCACTGATACGACTCTACGCATGCTTGACGTTTGCTTTACCTAGAACAAGTATGAAACTAGAAGTATAGGTGTTGTTGGATAGGTTTGCAAGATAATAAAGAGCATGTAAATAAAAAGTAGGGGCTGTTTAGATGAATACACAACTAAGTTAGTTTTAGTAGAGAGCTTTTTGTCACGAGAAAGTTATTTGTCCCTAGGCAATCGATAACTAAACCAGTAATCACTATTGCAATTTTATTTGAGGGAGAGGCATAAGCTAACATACTTTCTCTTCTTGGATCATATGCACTTATGATTGGAACTCTAGCAAGCATCCGCAACTACTAAAGATCATTAAGGTAAAACCCAACCATAGCACTAAAGTATCAAGTCCCCTTTATCCCATACGCAAACAACCTACTTTCTCGGGTCCGTGCTTCTGTCACTCACGCCACCAACCATAAGCAAATCATGAACATATTGCAAACCCTACAGCATGAATCCCTCACGCTTGCGTGACACGGAGGGCACAATAGGACAACACCAATAATAAAACATGCAATTCAAACCAATCACGATCATCAATTAACCCATCGGACAAAAAGGATCTACTCAAACATCATAGGATAGCCATACATCATTGGGAAATAATATATAGCGTTGAGGACCGTGCTTAAATAGAGATTACAATGGGTAAGAGAGGGGTTACACCGATGCATAGAGGGGGAAGAGTTGGTGATGATGATGGTGAAGTTGTTGGTGAAGATCGTGGTGATGATGATGGCCTCCGGCAGCATTCCGGCGCCACCGGAAGCAAGGGGGAGAGAGCCTCCCTTCTTTTTCTTCTTCCTTGACCTCCTTCCTAGATGGGAGAAGGGTTTCCCCTCTGGTCCTTGGCTCCCATGGCGTGGGAGGGGCGAGAGCCCCTCCGAGATTGGATATGTCTCTCTTTGTTTCTGCGTTCTCAGATTCTACCCTTTCACCGTTTCTTATATATCCGGAGATCCGTAACTCCGATTGGGTTCAATCTTTCGCCCAGATTTTTCTCCAAAAATTAGCTTTCTTGAGGAAAAAGAAGAGCATCATCCTCCTTATGAGGGGCCCACGAGGGTCAGGGGCGCGCCCAGTAGGGGCAGGCGCGCCCCCCTGCCTCGTGGCCACCTCGGGCACCGTCTCGCGTTGATTCTTCTGCCCATATTTCCCAAATATTCCAAAAATATTCTCCGTCCATTTTTATCCCATTTGGACTACGTTTGATATGGGATTTCTGCGAAACATAAAACATGCAACAAACAGGAACTAGCACTGGGCACTGGATCAATATGTTAGTCCCAAAAATAATATAAAAAGTTGCCAAAAGTATATGAAAGTTGTAGAATATTGGCATGGAACAATCAAAAATTATAGATACGACGGAGATGTATCACGGTGCTACGACCGCCTTGAGTCTCCCGATTCCTAACCACCTCCATGGTATACAGGTGCCTCTCCCAATGCTCCACCATGTAGAGCATGGTTAGTATAGCTAGCTGCTGGTGCTGCATGAGTATATAAACATGCCATGTCATCAAACGTTAGTACTATTATTTATTAGTCATACAATAGGGTTGGCTATAAGGTTTTTCTCACTTTCTCTCTCTCTCTCTCTCCTTGTATTAAATGCTTTTGTCTAGGAGAAGTACAGGCTGGCTCTTGCATGAGAGCCCACTCCTCCACTTTTCCTTGCCTCTCTCCTCCACATATGCAAAAATGACATGTAAGCGGGCTTATAGCCCACTATTGTACTTGCTCGTACAGGTGAGAAGATAAATGTGATTGCTCTCTATTTCACCTTGGAGCTTGTGCAAATTTTGTTGGTTACTCTACATACAACTTTGCTCTCTATTTCACCTTGGAGCTCGTGCAAATGTTGGTGGTTAATCTACATACAACTTTGCTCTCTCTCCACATTTATTACATGCCACATCATCACTATGTCCTAGGTGGCAAATTTACCAACATCTATCTTACAATTGTTGGAGATGCCCTTAGCAACAAAAAACTAAGCACCTATGCATTGGGGATTTGAGTTGCTAAGCCATTTTATTCCCTTAGCACCTCTTCTAAGCACCATTTTATTGGAAGAGGCCACTCCTTGTAAAATGCAATAAATACTACTCCCTCCATTCCAATTTACTCGTCGTGGCTTTAGTTCAGCGAAGAAAGAGATAGAGAGAAGTAAAAAAATACTCTTATAGCCAACCTTATAGCTAACCTTGTTGTATGAGTGACTAAGTGATGACTATGTGTGACATGCCAACATCAGATAGCCTAACACATCGTGTGAAATCTCAAGGGCGCGAGCGCACGAGCGAGGCAACGGTCGTGGTAGGCGCGACCATGATACGGGCTGCTGGCAGCCCTTGGATCTGAGATCGAACGGTCGCATGCTAAGTTGCTAAAACTTTATAGAATAACCCTCCAGGATAGGATATTCACCCATAGGTCTAGAATCACACCATGCAACCGTTCGATCTCAGATTCAAGGGCTCTTGGAAGCCCGTATCATGGGAGAGCATGGAAAGCCCTACCGTTCGCACACCCCACTCAGCCCATGCCATTCGCACGCCCCACTCAGCATTTTTACAATCGAAAAACCGCTAGCGGTTCACTCCTACTCGTCCCCGACCGCCATTTAACATTACGGCAGTTCGCTCCTAGTCGTCCTATCCTTTCACATTACAGTAGTTCCACTAATCCTAACCCTCCTCCCAAATCTGTGGCGTCCCAAATCTCCATGATCGGCAGTGAGTACAAGGTTAGAACCATCACCGGCGATGAGTTCGACGTCATCTACACCTGTTATTCCGCGACAGTGAAAGGATGGCTTGCTCGCTTCAGACGCATGTTCGAAAACTCAAAGGCAGAGTGGGTCGCTGGGCTAGATGTTCAGTACACCATAGTCCTGGAGAAAGAGAAGAAACTAAAGGAGGACGAGAAGAAGAAGCCCGTCGTGATCCAGGTTTGCGTTCATAACTTGTGCTTGGTCTACCACATATGCCATGCCGACGTTGAGTGCAGGGAATTTAAGAACTTCCTTGCGGACGGCCTAGTCAAATTTGTCTCTGTAGACTTTACGAATGACAATGAAGTCCTGGGTTGGATAGGCCTCGTTGTAGGCCAGCCCTTCAACCTCCAGAGGAATGTTCTGGTGTCTTCCCTTCATTCTTCAATGTTGACCCTAGCAGCAGCCATGGTTGATCCTTCGTATGGTAAACTGACGAAACCTCCATACAAGTTTCAGCGTGCATGGGACTGGAATGTACTAGATAGAGAGCACATCAATTATGCTACAATGGATGCCTACCTTTGTTTCAGTATCTACAAGGGTTGGATGAAGAGCGAGA
Organism: Triticum aestivum; assembly: GCF_018294505.1. NCBI lineage: Eukaryota > Viridiplantae > Streptophyta > Magnoliopsida > Poales > Poaceae > Triticum > Triticum aestivum. The sequence goes on from NC_057813.1 coordinate 383,949,145, forward strand.
GCCAAGTGTGCGGTTCAAGCAAAGAAGTATCAGCCAAGAGGAAGAGGGACAAGGACGAAGTCGAGCACGTGGACGAGGAGTCCGAGTAAGGTGGCAGTGTTGTTGCTCATGGTGGTTGTAATGCAGTGTCTACCAGATTAGTTGCTTAGTTTAATTTCAGGGTGCTTCATTTTATTTGAGGGGTGTGTTGTGCTAAACCCCCAGCAGAACTATGTTATGTTCCTTCTCATTACTTTAACTCTTCAGTACGTATATACTAGTATTTCTTACAGTTCATCTTTTAGTTGGTATAGTACTACCAGTCGTTTCTTTACATTATCTACGTACAATATATATGGCCAACATCATATAGCCAGCAGTTTAGTTGTCAAAGAATTTCAGGGTGCTTAGTTTTATTTGAGGGGTGTGTTGTGCTGGACACCATAATTGTGACTCAAATCTCTTTTGCCATGTTATAATGACATAAATACCTATGGACCAACATGCCAGCTCTCCCTCTATCTCACTACAGTACAATAAAGTGTGGGGCCTACTTCCCAACAGCATTCTTATTTTCCTGTAAAATTATTCGCTTGGTTACCCCTGACAAGTGGGGCCACACTTATCATTGTGAGAATCGGCTTATTTTTGTCATATAACATGGTCAACGGGTTTGACGTGAAAATAACAATGTCGAATGGCATTTTTTTAGCAAACATCTAACAGAACGATGGCATTTTTGAGCAGGCATCTCACGGATCGATGGCATTTTTGAGTACATGTAACTTCTAATGGCAAAACTGGTTAGTGATACACAACTAGTGGCATAAATAATAAGAACCCAAGAATTAAATAGGTATGCTAATTTCTTTAATAGAATTTAGCACCCCATTTAAGCACATACTAGCTTTTTCAATAATACTATATGCATAATTTGGCGACAATGCACTCTCTATATGTACCGCCTTTTTCTTTAATTTCATCTTGTTAGTTTTGCTCCATGGCGCATTCCATCGGTACTAGTACTGTACAAAAGTATACATTTTTTAAAAGGCTAGAGGGCGGGGCAGTCTCGCTTGGTCGGTTTCACGAGAGGCGAGGGCCTTTGTGATTTGACAGCTCATTACTGCTGGAAGGCGGGGCCTTGTGATTTGACTGCTTGTATAAATGTTGCCGACGACCTAAGGAGGAGCAAAGAATAGTGCGGTATACTCAAGTTTTCCTCTGGAGTACTAGTACGACGGAGGAGCAGGAAACACGGCAGACCCATGCGATATGGCGAAAAAATGGTCTAACTTGCTAGTCATCGATCCCACGGTGCCGCTAATCGTTAGCATTGTTCTATTCAAGCCTCGTAGAGAACATGACACGTGCGGCGAAACACCCGAAGCAAAATAAGAAACATAGGAGCAAAAGAAGAAAGATTGTCACCCCAAAAAAAGAAGGAAGACACACACACAAGTCTGGGGCGCTGCTCTCTACAAGTACATGAAGGGTTGTTGGCCGCGGAGTCGTAACTGCTTCTTCATCGCCTCCACGACCTCCATCTCCTTGCGCATCTCCTCCACCATCTTCTTCATTCTGTCCATGACGTGGGATTTCTCGACGTGAGCCTTCATCATCTGTTCCACGGTCGCATTACGTACCTTGACAGCAGCCGGGTGCTTGATGTGGAGCTTCGCCAACTCCTTTGGTTCCATGACGAGGGCCTGTAGCATCTTCATCGAGGAGCTACTCTTCTCATGTAGCTTCTTCCAGTCGGCGTTCTCCTCCTTCAGCAGGTCGAGCTCGTGGCAGAGCTTTGCCTTGTCCTCCTGAAGTTACAGGATTTCGCCGGTCGCCTTCTTATCCGATGCAATGCTCTTCTTCAGTAGCATCACCAAGCCGGTGGCCAACTCCCCCTGCTCACTGAGCTTAGCGGGCATGTCGTTGAGGCTCTCCTTCAGCAGCTCCACCAAGCTGTCGATGAACTCCTCCTGCTTATTCAGCTGATTGGGCATGTCGTCGAGGGATAACGACTCCAGTGCCACCAGCTCGGCATGTTTGCCTCCGTGGCTAGGGCGCTCTTGGGAGCCCTCGACTCCGCGGCTAGGGCGCTCTTGGGAGCCCTCGCCTCCGCGGCTAGGGCGCTCCTAGGAGCCCTCGCCTGTCTCTGCCAGGCAGCAAGCCCTCTCTTTTTTTCCGCGGCCTTGGTTGCCACTCCCTTGTTATGAGTAGTTCTCGACCTAGAGCCCTGCACACCGGCCATGGCAAAAGGATGGACGAACAAGAAAGACTTATGAGGAGGAAGAGGTAGAGTGATTTTCGGCTAGGTACTAGTTCCCTTTTTTATAACCTAGTACTAGCACTAGTACTAAAACCTGCATAGTGGGAACACGTTTGAGTACTAGGTGTGAGCAGGTTTGCACTTATAATTATACTATACACTTTGGAATGTGATGGGAACAAGCTAAAGATTAATTGATGGTTTTGGTTTCGAGGCCCGAAACGGCTCCCGATGAGTTTCCTGGAACACAAATTTCAAGTACTACTGCTCAAATACGGTCGCACAAGTCAGTGATGTAACTAGTCGTACAAGTCAAACCAAGCCGATGCGTGTCGCAGGTCCGACCGACCGTCTATTGGTGCGACCGACCATAATTATTACGCGGTGGAGACTTCTGGTTGTGGCTTCGGGTGATTGTCACGACTAAGGTTTCAAAAACTAGTTAATTCAAAAAAAGCATTCAAAACCTAGTGATAAATCAATTACCATCTTTTTCCAAACGACCAAGTATTTTCACAGGAATACAATATATATAGATGGATTGATTGTCACGGTTGCAAACCACCATGGCGCCGCAAGTTCACTGCATCGCTGGCAGGGAAGGAGGGCAGCTCACCTCGCCTATGATGCATGCCCAACAGCACCGTCACAGCTGGTCCCACGATTTGGCTTCTCCTACCGCCCATTTAAACAGTTGCGCCGGCTGCTCATGCCATTCCGCACGCATGCGCGTTCTTTCCTCCATAGTTGACTCCGTGACTATGATCTCTGCCATTATCCCTACCTCAAAATCAATGTGACGCTGCCACATGCTGACATCCCTCAGCATCTATCCCCTAAGATCGACTAGAGCCTCCGCCTTGTGCTACACCAGGCGTAGCTCCTTGAACTTCTCTCCAATCGATGCGACGCTTCCTCGATCTGATTTTCCCTTGCTGCCCACCACCTGAAATGCAGCCCTGGCATGTCCTCCAGCGCCATTGATCCGTGATTCTAGAGCAATGGATCCCCTCAAAAACACATGTGGGTTTTGCTCAAAGGCGACAGTGCTGCGAGCCGCAGTGAGAGGACAGCCCACGAGATCCTGGGATCTAAGGGATTATCCATGGCGGAATCCTCCATGGCGGGATCCAGTGGGCGAGGTGGGGAGGCGAGCCTAGGCGCTGGGAGAGCCCTACGAGGCTAAGATAAAGATAGTACTACTCCACTCCATCCATATTTAAATACAAAGGCCACCAACAGTAGCCCTGGCAAAAATTGATCATGCTGACTGCGTCCTGGTTTATTGGCCCCCTTTTTTGTGCCACTTTTTATGACATCCAAAAATATTATGTTAGTACTTAAAAATGTGGTCAAAAAATTGGCACAAAATACGAAGGAGACCAATGGAAGTAGTAGAAACCCATGATTTAACTACTCGCATGCACGCAGTGGAGTAGTAATGTCTTTCTCAACTACTTCCTCCCTCACATCCACTCAATTTGCATGCGCTATATTAATTGACCATCAATGAAGTGAAGGACTTTACACGCGTCAAAGTATCACATGGGGTGGATCTTCATACAAAAATGCATCCCACCGTGTACCCGCGTGTGCGTGCGTGCACATCTTTGCTTCGTGCATGTACTGCCAGTGTGCCTGAGAGAGGACGAATACATTCTTCTGGAACCAGCAGCACGTCACTTTGATCAATCCACACAAGGAGGTCGCGACAACACCTCCACATGTGCCACGTGGCTTCATGAATTGAAAGAGAGACACTGTGTAGCGTGCCATTGGAATTCTAATTTACGTGTTTTGCAAATACTAGAAGTACTAGTAAGGTACACGTGCATTGCACGGATTAGATTTGGCAACTAAATTATGAATAAATACCCCACTATAGCATGTAAGCTTTGAGTCATATATGCATGATGTAGATGTTCGTTTAATTCTTATAGTTCATCTCATTCAAAATCATCTAGTTTTTATAAGAAATTAAAGCTAATCTATTTTAAGATTCATGGAAATGTTTTTCTACATGATTTTCCATTATTATTATTTTACTTTATGCTTTACAACGCACAATTCCATGAATCTTAAAATAGATTAGCTTTATTTTCTTATAAAAACTAGATGATTTTGAATGAGATGAACTATAAGAATTAAACGAACATCTACATCATGCATATATGGCTCAAAGCTTACATGCTATAATGTGGTATTTATTCATAATTTGGGTGCCAAACTTCATGCATCCAATGCACGTGTACCTTACTAGTCTAAATGCTTTTTATATGTGTGTTGTGCGTGTTGAACACATTGCGTACTATCATACATGGTTTAGATTCCGAACATCTAGCTACAGTACCTGTACTATGATTTGAATTCAACATAAAATGGATTATATATATATATATGAATTTGAGATCGTATGTACATGTAGTTCGTATTTATATAGGAATTTACTACTCCTATATTCATGTCATCTGTTGTGAAGATAATATTTAGATGGTTGTATACTAACCCGAGTACAATCTCATTCAAACAGGGAAAATGTACTCAAATTTAGTCCATATGCTAGACAAGACGAATTGTTTTTTTATTGTTGAGGGAAGTGCAAATTGATTTGGTACTGTACACGTTATGTTTGTTGTCCTGATTTTTTTAGTTTTTTGTTGTTGTATTTGAATGCATTTCTAGTAAGATAGTAAAACGGGACATGGATCTCTCTAGTGATGAGGTGTGAATTGTCTTTTTTTTGTACAAGTTAAGCTTGTTCTCCCGAAATTTCAAGTTGCGCCTTGTTATGACGAAATTTCAAGCTAGCATTTCTGTCTATCATACTGCAAAACTCCCACCTCTTCAACCCGCGCCTTGTTACCACAAAATATTTAAGATATATCTTTGTCTTGTTGTGCTCCGAAAAATCCCTCCATCTCAACCCGCACCTTGCTCTCCGAAAATTACAACACGCGTGAAAACTCCCACCTCCTGCAAAATCCCGACACGTGAAATGCCCGTGATACCCTTGAACCGAAAGAACCGCCTAGCTCAAATCGGTGGGGGTACTTTCATAACTTACCCCACATTTCAGACAAGTGCGTCCCTAAGCCATGGTTCCCCCTCCCATCCCATCCGCTGACCCATTCGTACACCAAGGCCGCGAAAACCCGCGAAGCCCCACACCCTCCTATGTCCGCCACCCAGCCGGAGCCTCTTTCCTGACGACCTCGTCCACAGTAACACCTCGACGTCCGTCATCCACCGCACTGGATGAGGACCCGTCGTCGATCTCAGCATCCCGCCGGTTCAGCCACCCCGTCCTCCACCTCCAAGGAGATGCCCCGATGTTCCCCTCGTCTTTCGTGCCACCTCCATTCCGACGCCGCCGTCTTCACCTACACCACGGGAAGAGCAGGATCATCACTGTTTCCTCGGATGAAGCTGAGGCCTAATCGGCGCCACCAAAGAGGTTCTACACTAATCGCCACATTTTCTTCTTGGTTCGATCTCACGGTGCTGCCGGCACTTGGTCCCGAGCCGACATGGCGCGGCTCCATCCACGGCGGCGTCGCCGGCCACTTCCTCCATAGCATCGCTCCCTCAGCAGCGACGTCCACATCAGTAGGACCTGCTGCTGCCTTGGCTCTCACTCGCGCTTCTGCTCTGCTCTTGCTCTCGGTCCCTTGCCTGGTCTGCTCTTGCTCTTGCTCGCCTTGCTGCTCTTGCTTGTGCTGCTGCTCCGGTT
>NC_057813.1:383955601-383958343 GCF_018294505.1 Triticum aestivum
GGACCGGTGGTGGGGAGTGGTTTCGGGGCGGCGAGGCGGCGCGAAAGCGCCGCCGGCCGGCGGTTTGACCGGTGGTGGCTGGCGGCTCAGGGGGTGGAGGATGACGATGAAGTGCATGCCCTTGATTTCCTATCCAACGGCTGGAAAATCGACTGACCAGAGATGAAAAATCAGTCGACTCTGCCTGTTGCTCTACTCTTGTGCGCGCTACTGCTGCACGAGCAACAGATACTGCTCTCGCTCGAGCCCCTGCAGCTGCTACCCGAGATGCTGCTACATGACCAGCTGCCCCGGCTCTCGCATGCGCTGCTGCTCCTGGCACTGCTTCTACTGCTGCTTTTCTGCTACTAGTGCTTTCAGTTTTGACAGTAAAATTCAGTTTCGACAGCAAAATTCAGTTTCGACAGTTAAATTTAGTTTCGACAGTTAAGATCAGAGATGAGCGGCTGATGTATTTTACATCTAGCACTTTGTGGTTATGTATTTTACGTCATCTATTGGAGATGCTATTAGAATTCCACTCAGGTTAATGTTGTCTCTCTTGTCCTGCTTCAGCCTCGCTCTCGTACAACTCACCAGAGCTGCTCCAACGACGAAGCCCTCCATCACAGCGGAGCAGTACCCCGGGCTCCATCTCCAGACGCCTAAGATCTTCTTCCCCTCCTCTGAGAGCCAAATCAGCCGGACCATCCTCACCGACCAACCCAATCACGCTGAGATCGACATGGCTTCACCAAAGAGGTTGTACACTTGTTGCATGTCTTTTTTACTCTACATGTTATATATATATATATATATATATATATATATATATATATATATATTGTCCACTGAGCACATGCAGTAACGTGAAATACGATTAGTTTCTCCTACTATATGACAAGCAGTGAGGTACCAGACAACTTAGCTATCCGTGATGGACTCTCTTGAACGCCATCATTATTTATCTCTGCGCGTTTGAGCTGTGCATTTGTAGATGGGCTTGGGGGTTGAGCTAGTAGGGATGTGGCTTGGGTCCAAAGTAGTAGAAGTAGCACAAAAACATTTTTTGAGTGTAGGCTTTTCCTTGCTCAAGCCTGTCTACTAGAATCGCCAATGCTTGAAAGGAAAAGTGAAGGAAAAACATAGGAATTGGAACGTTTCCTATGGTATTACTATTCATGCATTTGGTTCAAAGGAATGGATCAAAGGAAAACTGTAGGATTTGTTCCTTTAGTGTCTCCTTGAAAGAAAAACCGTACGAATTTTAATATCCACTTATCCTCCTTTTCAAATTCCTATTCATGAAGCACAAGACTAAGAGATAGTAGCATAATAGTATTATAATCGTACATTTTCTTGTGGTTTGACTTAATCTCCCCTTGCTTCCTTGCATCATGTGATCTTCCAATTCTTGTGAACCAAACACCCAGATTGGCAGAAATCCTGTGTTTTTAAATTCTTTGTTTTGCCCGTGCATTCATATCCTATTCCTGTGTACTTCCTATCCCTGCATTGTTAGAATCCTGAAATTCAAACAAGCCCTTACACGATTACTTCTATTACAGATATGTGTCAAAGAAAACCTCGTGTGGTTTGTTCCACTCCTGCTGCGCTGTGTTCCACCCCAGTTCGGCTGCTCCAATGACGGAAGGGTTCACCACAGCAAGGATCCGCTCTCCAGACTGTCTTTTGCCGCCTCAGATCTTCTTGCCCGCCCCAGCAGCCATGACAACTACATTACCATCATCAACTGAGCAGATGACCTTGAGGACTACACGGGTCCGCAAGAGAGGTCGCACTCTTCCGTGTCTGCTTATGTTATGCATCACATAATATGATGACATTCTACTTTATCATCCTGTTCACCTATTACACTCCGAGTCAGGTCCAAACTAATGCTGAAACTTGAGTTTTTAAATGGCTGTGGGGTACATATTGGGGCAGCAATTAGTACTATCTGTCTACTATCTGGTTAATCTCGGGTGTCTACTATGAGTTTCATGTTGGTGCAAACAAACATTAATGAAGCCATTATCTGTATTTTTTAACTAAAGCTATTATCTCCCTGCTATCATTGGTTTTGGGTCTATCCACAGTTTTCTACCATCACTTTGGATTTGTGCATGCACTCCTTACATAATCTCACTATGTTTTATTCCTATGCATGTCATTTATTATACACAATGGAACTGAACATGTAGAGCACAAGAGATGAGCCTTGCGTGGCAATAAAATTTCATGCAGATGTCGCTCCATGGTGGGCGCAAAGGCAGCCCCCCTCCACCCATTTCGAATTGTAATCAAGAGTAAGATAACTATTCTGAGGGGGATTCAGAAGGAGAAGACCACTCCTATTTACCCCCACCCCCCCCGAGGTCTTCGCTCTAACTTGGCATGCTGATGTTGGTAATATCATGCATATGGTGCCTTGCATTGCTTACTTTATACATCAAATATGTCATCTTCTTAGTTTAGACATGCTTTGTGTGAATGTCGTATGTTTAGTTTCTTTATCGTATATGTGAATCATGCAATGCCATCTTGTTTAGCCAGGCATCATATATGTGAATTTTGCAATGTCACCCTGGTTAGCTAGTCATCTTATATGTGAATTATATCATGCCATCATTTTTCTATTACGTCTTACATTTGTCAAGAATTTTAGTACATTCAATTAATCTTCTTGTGCATCAGCCATTCGACACGGTCATGGAAAAATCTGGAGTGGAAACAAGGTCTTCAAAGCAGAAAATGCTATCT
>NC_057813.1:383958609-383974031 GCF_018294505.1 Triticum aestivum
ATCCTCTAACTTGGCAGGGTTATGTTGCTCATATCATGTGTATGGTGTCTTGCATTTCTATGTCATTTGCTTAGTTTAGACATGCTTTGTGTGAATGCCACATGTTTAGTGTCTAATTACCATATATGTGAATTATGCAATTCCATCTTGTTGCAAGACATTATATATGTGAATTATGCAATGCTATCTTGTTGCAAGGCATTATATATGTGAATTATGCAATACCATGCTTTTTAGCCAACCGTCATTTATGTGAATTATATCATGCCATCCTTTTTTTGTATTTCTTGTTGCATTTGTCGACAATGCTTGTATATTCAACTGCTCTTCCTATGCATCACCCATTTGAATTGGTGATGGAGAAATCTGGAGTGAAAACAAGGTCTTCAAAGCAGACAATGCTACCCGCTGAAGCAGATATCTTACTGGTTATAGATAGCTCCTTAGAGGAGGATTCAGAGGCAGATGACCAGTCCTATTATCCCCCTGAGGTGTATGCTCAAACTTGGCAGGGTTATATTACTCATATCATGCATATGTTGTATTGCAATGCTTAGTTTTTACATCATATACACAATATTGAATGCCATCTCCTTAGTTGACACATCATATATGCAATTACCCTCTACTCACTTGCTTAGTATATAAATGTGAATTATTTCATGCCCTGTTTTCTTCCCTACTATCTATTGCACCTGTCTATCTTACAATGTTTGTACATTCAATTACTTTTCTTGTTTATCCGCCATTTGAATTGGAGGGCGTGATGGCAGTATCTGTGGGAGTAAAAACACGGTGTTCAGAAAAGGTCGTGCTACCGGTCGATGCAGATAGAACCACGGTTGTACTTGCCCAAGAACCAGCCCCACCACACATAACTCAGACTCATGCAGATTGTACCCCTACCCAATTGGACAGAGAACCAGCTACACCCCTTCTAACCCCAACCCCAACAGATAGTAACCCAGTTCAAGTTGACACAGTACCATCTCCATCACAGAGCACCCAAACACGAGCAGTTAGTAAGGCAACTGCAGTGCCCAAAGCACGAGGACCACCACTCTGAACCCCAAGTCAACGCTTAAAGCAGAAGAAGAATTGTTCTTAGGTTAGCTTCCATAGCTATAGTTCATACTCCTTTGCTCTTGCATCACTGTATTTACTCATACCAACTAATTTCAAATTTGAAGGATGCAATTGAAACTCCAATGGTGCAATAGGTATGCTTTAAACTTGTTTCTTTAACGTCTTTGTTGTTGTAACTTGATTTATGTTGATTTCAGTTTCAATTCAATAAACAGTTATATTCTCATGCCATGCACATTACAAGTGTTGTTATTGCTGTGTAGTTTCCCACACTTATATTCTGTCTATGTTGCTTTGTCTTAAATAGATATGATTTGAATTGTATCTATCTTGATTTGGCAACATAAACTAGAATGATATAGACCATATAGTTACCATACTACATAGATATATGTTTGTTTCATGTTGTTATCCTGTCCACCTTGCTACTGAACTGGTTTACCAAAATGAGTTTCATGTACAACATGGTAAACCTATGATGTGTCAGTTTGTTCCTCTTATACATTGCGGATAAAATATTGGAGAAGAGTACCTTGTTATGCAATGGTAAAGGAAGTAATGCAGATAAGGTTCAAGATAGTGAGACATCCCTGTTGGTCTCCAAGAAAGCTGATAAAAACTATATTGAAGGCAGTGAGACAACCCCAAAGTCTTGTCTTGATGTAGTGTTTGAGTTACTGGCTATTACTACTGGCACCAGCTCTTTGAACTCACTGCATTAATCAGTTCGGATTCTTGAGTCTCAACTTCAAGTTGAAAGACATCGATGAGATGTTATGCGACAGGAAGCCGAAGGACTAAGGAAGTCCCTGCAGAATTCAGATGCATACTTTCTGGTGCAACAACAAGCGCTGGAGGATTTCAGCGCCAAACAAGGGAAAGTTAATAAGCTTGCTAAGCATCTTGCCAGCATTATGGGTACCCAGGATATTGTTTCTTGAGCTCTGCTGAAGTGGTTTCAGTTCTAGACTTGTTTTGCTGCGACATTTATTTGCACTGGTCGCCAACTTTGACAACCAGTGTATGTGATATGCTGCTTTGTTCCCTATATTTGCACTGGTGGCGAACTTTGATTCCCAGTGGATGTTAATATGTGTAATAGTCATGATATCGTAGCGTAAGTTGCTTGCTAATTTATTTCCTTGTTGTCTTGTTTATTTCTTTGCTTGTAGTCAGTGTAGTTCTTTTTCCGCGGTTTGCTAGTGGTCGCAATAACCTATTTTCAAAAATCAGGCCACAATAACCATGGGCTACATATTTACTGTAGTGACCCCGGGCCTCCTACGGGCCATAGAAACAATGGGCCTTCTATGGGCCATATCATCAATGGGCCTTCTACGGGCCATAGAAACAATGAGCCTTCTACGGGTCGTATCATCAATGGGCCTTCTACGGGCCAATAACAGACCACATTATGGGTCGTAAATGGGCTAGAGTTGGAATCATCCGTTCATGGGCCGACTATAATGGGCCGTCATTAATCGGTCGTATTTGATGACACTATGAAAACGGCCCAACGGATTAACGAGCCACAAACGGGCCGACTGTAACCATAGGCTGAATTTGGCCCACAAGCAGAAAGTGACAGTAACGGGCCGTAAGTAACCAAATGCTGGAAAAGAGCCCAAGAATAAATGGGCCATGAGAAGGCTGAAAGATAACATGGTCTAGAAACGGCCCAATGGAATAATGGGCCGTTAATCGGTACAAAGTGATACACTGTTCATTACGGGCCATTTTCACCATGGGCCATTAATGGGCCAAGAGTTACAAAGGGCCTCATATGGGCTGAAAGATGTCATGGGACATAGATGGACCGGAAGTTAAAATGGGCTAGAATCATATTGGACGGCCCAGATGACGCTACTGGGCCTAATTCGGATAGGCCTTAACGGGCCCTGGGTTAGTGGGCTATAAATGGGCTATATGCGAACAGGCCGTTAACAAGCATTCCATGGGCCGGCCTGCTACCTTTTGACCAAGTCAAACGGGACGACCTTTTCACAGGAATGGGCCTCTGTTGAGCCATCTCACGTGTCAATGTATGATAGGCGCCTTCAGTCCACTAAGTGGAGGACATCTGTCCCAACGGTGAGCCGACACGTGGTTCCTCCGTCCAATGAGAAATTTACACGTGGAAAATCCCCATTGGTCGTAGCTCTTAGCGGGTTATTGGATCCAAAACCGAACCCGATAGCATAATGATGACTCGTTACAGTGGATGCCACATGTCGGTCACCCTTGACGAAAGCACTTCCATGACGTGCGATTTATCATCGTGGAAGTGGACACTTCCGTGATGATAATTTTGGTAATGTCATGGAACACTTCTACGACAACACATGTATGACTATCTTGATTCGGTCATAAATCGTCATGGATGTACATGCATGACAAAAAACGTGACCTACTATGACAAACACGTATCATCATGGAAGTGTATTTCTTAGTGCTTTTTATACATTATTTGAGTTTTCTAGGCATTTCGGAACATACTTTGGTATGTGCAAAGGTCATGTGTGTACTAGCCACATATGTAATTGGATGTTCAGTTTGTTTATGGAATACAGTCCTTATAGGTTATAAGTACACTAGCAAGATGCGCGTGCATTGCACGTAACATCAAGATGCATTTGTATGAGTAATTTATCTTGTGAGAGAAAATGATGAACGAGGGAAGGCCTTATTTGCAAATGTGGAGAGGGGTGTGGGTATCTTTTTGTAAAATTGCCATAGTTTCCTTCCTATCCGTCAGATGTAAATCGGACGGCCTATATTGCAGGATGGCACACACACCATCATCACCAACTCTGTTTTTTATAAGAGTAGAGATATATTGTTGTTCTGTGTGCAATGACATCGCAAACAGACCATACTAGGGAACCCGTCGGTGATGATTTCATCAATCGCTCACAATTGTATACCACCAAGCGTCTGCCCACAACACTCACGGCTTATTAGCAGCAATCGTCTGTATTATTATCGGTCTTCACACACATTTTTGATTACAGACATGTTTGTCGCGTATCACACACATCTTGTTAAATTGAACCATTTCTGTTTTCTTGGCTCAAAAAAACAGTTCATCCAAGTGAATTGTATGCCGTATATCTCACAGACCTTGATATGGCTGACCGTTTCTTTTGTGTTGCCTAATCACAAATAGTTCATCCGAGTGAACCGTATGCCGTATATCACACACGCCTTCATCTGGCTTCCTGTTTTTGTTGTTCTGCCTCATCGCAAACAGTTCATTAAACTCAACCGTATGCCTAGAATCGCACACACAACTAAAATCTAAACCGTGTTTGATGCATCCGCCATCGCAAACGTTTTGCACCTTTTTGACGGTTTTTTACATCACCATTTGCGATTAATGCATCGCACGCAGTTTCTTCGAAGGGTCTCTGATCGTAGTGTCACGTTAGCAGCATCCTGCACTAGTGCTTCTAGGGACTACCTAGATAGTTGTGCTCGTTGTGTTTTCAGGGAACGAGCTATTGAACAAGCTGGAGAACTATTGAATAATATATTGAAGAATGATAATGATTGGACACTTCATGAACCACTGCCTAAACCCACTCCGAAGAAGAGGGGTATTCTATTTCTTAGTCCTGAAGATATGCAAGAGGCGAAGAAATCTATGAAAGAAAAAGGTATTAAAGCTGAAGATGTTAAGAATTTACCCTATTGAAGAGATAGATGGACTTGACACCCCGACACAGGCAGTAGACGTAAATTCTCTCATAAGATTTGATGAAGGTGATATTCCTTATAATAAATATGCTAGTCAATGCTTGTATGAACTTGACAACTACATTATTAAGCAAGATTATTTCAATGTGAATGTTATGAAACAATTCAACCATAATGCCTACATGATTACTCGCCTGAGTGACTTGATGTTTAGAATTGCTAATGATGTCAAAGGTGTAGGTAAACAGGCTTCTATGTCCAAACCCAGTTAGAACAAGCTGCTAAATCTCAAAATGATTTGCTCAATGAAATGAATAATAATATAAATTAGCATGTTGTTAGAGTAATGACTAGAGGGGGTAGAATGACTCGGGAACTAGTTTATCCTGAAGGTCACCCTAAAAGAATTGAACAAGATTCTCAGAGAATTAATATAGATTAACCTAGTCCATCTAACAATAAAAATAAAAATAAAAATGATAGAACTTTGCATACTTATAGTGAACCTGAGGTAGACAACCTTCTGAGGATAGTAATGATGCTTCTATTTCTGATGCTGAGACACAATCTGGTAATGAACATCCACCTAGTGATAATGATAATGACAATGATGGTGTTCATGTAGATACTCAACCAAACAATGATAAAGAACCTAATAATGATGTTGAAATAAAACATGTTGTTGATCTTGATAACCCACCTCCTAAAAATAAACCTTATGCTAAAAGAGATTTCGTTGCTAGAAAACATGGTAAAGAGAGAGAACCATGGGTTCAGAAACCCATTGTTGCGGGAAACCATGGCCACCTATGGGACCAAGAGTCCCTTGCTGGTTCAGCGAGAGGATGACACATTGCACAAAGAGCAGAGGGGCGTGGGACAGGATGGCAGAGATCACACAGGCAGTCTTTACCCAAGTTCGGGCCGCTGTGAGGCGTAAAACCCTACTCCTCCTTTGGTGGATTGATGGTGGAAAAAATGGTGGTGAGCATAACACGCTTAGCCTGGCAGGGTTGCCTATGGGCGAAGCGGCCATGCACATATGAATGTGTGTAGGGGTGGATTCGCTAACCCTTTCTACGGTTGCCTTGGGCGTCGTTTTATAGACAAAGGGGTCACCACAATGGCAAATCAGTCATTATGCACTGATTAGATAGCAAAAAGTGCTATCATACCTAACTCTGTAGGCTGACCGAGCGCATTAAATGCGCCGCTCAACGTCACACCGTTGCTTGCCCGGCAGGCCTTGCCAAGCTGTTTTGCCAGCTTCGTGCCTGCTCGCTCGACATGTCGCAGGACGAGTGTCGCCTGGAGGCATTTTCTATAGGAAGTGGCTGCCATGTGGTAAATAGCATCCACTTAGTCACTTTGGATCTCGACACCGCACGATCGACGATGTGCGTCGTGGTGAGGTGGTGTGCTGAGGTGGTTCTGCTTTCGCAGGTCCCGGCAGGCCCTGCCGTGCCCCCAGCCCCCGTATATAAAGGATCAAGGGGGAGGGGGCGGCCGGCCAGGAGGAGGCACGCCAGGGAGGAGTCCTACTCCCACCGGGAGTAGGACTCCCTCCTTTCCTAGTCCAAGTAGGAGAGGGGAAGGAAGGGAGAGAGGAGAAGAAGGAAAGGGGGGCGCTGCCCCCCTCTCCTTGTCCTATTCGTACTAGAGGGGGAGGGGGTGCAGCCTGCCCTGGCCGCCCATGCTCTTCTCCACTACGGCCCATTAGGCCCACTAAATCCCCCGGGGGGTTCCGATAACCCCCCGGTACTCCGGTATATGCCCGAAACCTCCCAAAACACTTCCGGCGTCCGAACATAGTCATCCAATATATCGATCTTTACGTCTCGACCATTTCAAGACTCCTCGTCATGTCCGTGATCATATCTGGGACTCCAAACTACCTTCGGTACATCAAAACACAAAAACTCATAATATTGATCGTCACCGAACTTTAAGCGTGCAGACCCTACGGGTTCGAGAACTATGTAGACATGACCAAGACACGTCTCCGGTCAATAACCAATAGCGGAACCTGGATGCTCATATTGGCTCCCACACATTCTACGAAGATCTTTATCGGTCAAACCGCATAACAACATACGTTCTTCCCTTTGCCATCGGTATGTTACTTGCCCGAGATTCGATCGTCGGTATCCCAATACCTAGTTCAATCTCGTTACCGGCAAGTCTCTTTACTCGTTCCATAATGCATCATCCGGCAACTAACTCATTAGTTACATTGCTTGCAAGGCTTATAGTGATGTACATTACTGAGAGGGCCCAGAGATACCTCTCCGACAATCGGAGTGACAAATCCTAATCTCAAAATACGCCAACTCAACAAGTACCTTCGGAGACACCTGCAGAGCACCTTCATAATCACCCAGTAACATTGTGACGTTTGGTAGCACACAAAGTGTTCCTCCGGTAAACGGGAGTTGCATAATCTCATAGTCATAGGAACATGTATAAGTCATGAAGGAAGCAATAGCAACATACTAAACGATCAAGTGCTAAGCTAACGGAATGGGTCAAGTCAATCACATCATTATCCTAATGATGTGATCCCGTTAATCAAATGACAAGTCGTGTCTATGGTTAGGAAACTTAACCATCTTTGATTCAACGAGCTAGTCAAGTAGAGGCATACTAGTGACATTATGTTTGTCTATGTATTCACACATGTACTAAGTTTCCGGTTAATACAATTCTAGCATGAATAATAAACATTTATCATGAAATAAGGAAATAAATAATAACTTTATTATTGCCTCTAGGGCATATTTCCTTCAGTCCCCCACTTGCACTAGAGTCAATAATCTAGTTCACATCACCATGTGATTTAACACCAATATTCACATCTGTATATGATTAATACCCATAGTTCACATCGTCATGTGATCAACACCCAAAGGATGTACTAGAGTCAATAATCTAGTTCACATCACTATGTGATTAACACCCAAAGAGTACTAAGTTATAATCATGTTTTGCTCGTGAGAGAATTTTAGTCAACGGGTCTGTCACATTTAGAGTCGTATGTATTTTGCAAATATTCTATGTCTACAATGCTCTGCACGGAGCTACTCTAGCTAATTGCTCCCACTTTCAATATGTATCCAGATTGAGACTTAGAGTCATCTGGATCGGTGTAAAAGCTTGCACCAATGTAACTCTTTACGACGAGCTCTTTTATCACCTCCATAATCAAGAAATATTTACTTAGTCCTCACTAAGGATATTCTTGGCCGTTGTCCAGTGATCTACTCTTAGATCAAAATTGTACTCCCTTGCCAAACTCAGAACAAAGTATACAATAGGTTTGGTACACAACATAGCATACTTAATAGAATCTATGACTGAGGCATAGGGAATGACTTTTCATTCTCTTTCTATTTTCTGCCATGGTCGGGTTCTGATGCTTACTCAACTTCACACCTTGCAACACAGGCAAGAACTCCTTCTTTGATTGTTCCATTTTGAACTACTTCAAAAACTTATCAAGGTATGTACTCATTGAAAAATCTTATCAAGCGTCTTGATCTATCTCTATAGATCTTGATGCTCAATGTGTAAGCAACTTCACTGAGGTCTTCCATTGAATTTTTTTATTCAAGTATCCTTTTATGCTATCCAGAAATTCTATATCATTTCCAATCAACAATATGTTGTCCACATATAATATCAGAAACGCTACAGAGCTCCCACTCACTTTCTTGTAAATACAGGCTTCCCCAGAAGTCTGTATAAAACCATAAGCTTTGATCACACTATCAAAGCGTTTATTCCAACTCCGAGAAGCTTGCGCCAGTCTATAAATGGATTGCTGGAGCTTGCACACTTTGTTAGCACATTTTAGATCGACAAAACCTTCTGGTTGCATCATATACAACTCTTCTTCCAGAAATCCATTCAGGAATGCAGTTTTTTACATCCATTTGCCAAATTTCATAATCATAAAATATGGCAATTTCTAACATGATTCGGACAGACTTAAGCATCGCTACGGGTGAGAAGGTCTCATCGTACTCAACCCCTTGAACTTGTCGAAAACCTTTCGCAACAAGTCGAGCTTTGTATATAGTAACACTACTATCAGCGTCCATCTTCCTCTTGAAGATCCATTTATTTTCTATGGCTTGACGATCATCGGGCAAGTCCACCAAAGTCCACACTTTGTTCTCATACATGGATCCCATCTCAGATTTCATGGCCTTCAAGCCATTTCACGGAATCTGGGCTCATCATCGCTTCCTCATAGTTCGTAGGTTCGCCATGGTCAAGTAACATGACCTCCAGAATAGGATTACCATACCACTCTGGTGTGGATTTTATTCTGGTTGACCTACGAGGTTTGGTAGTAACTTGATCTAAAGTTTCATGATCAATATCATTAGCTTCCTCACTAATTGGTGTAGTCGTCACAGGAACCGGTTTCTGTGATGAACTATTTTCCAATAAGGGAGCAGGTATAGTTACCTCATCAAGTTCTACTTTCCTCCCACTCACTTCTTTCGAGAGAAACTCCTTCTCTAGAAAGGATCCGAATTTAGCAACGAATGTCTTGCCTTCGGATCTGTGATAGAAGGTGTACCCAACAGTTTCCTTTGGGTATCCTATGAAGACACATTTCTCCGATTTGGGTTCGAGCTTATCAGGTTGAAGCTTTTTCACATAAGCATCGCAGCCCCAAACTTTAAGAAACGACAACTTTGGTTTCTTGCCAAACCACAGCTCATAAGGCGTCGTCTCAACGGATTTTGATGGTGCCCTATTTAAAGTGAATGCAGCTGTCTCTAATGCATAACCCCAAAACGATAGTGGTAAATCAGTAAGATACATCATAGATCGCACCATATACAATAAAGTGCGGTTACGACGTTCGGACACACCATTACGCTGTGGTGTTCCATGTGGCATGAGCTGTGAAACTATTCCACATTGTTTTATATGAAGGCCAAACTCGTAACTCAAATATTTTCCTCTACGATCAGATTGTAGAAACTTTTATTTTCTTGTTACGATGATTCTCCACTTCACTCTGAAATTCTTTGAACTTTTCAAATGTTTCAGACTTGTGCTTCATTAAGTAGATATACTCATATCTACTCAAATCATCTGTGAAGGTCAGAAAATAACGATACCCGCCACGAGCATCAACACTCATTGAACCGCATACATCGGTATGTATTATTTCCAACAAGTCAGTAGCTCGTTCCATTGTTCCGGAGAACGGAGTTTTAGTCATCTTGCCCAAAAGGCACGGTTCACAAGCATCAACTGATTCATAACCAGGTGATTCGAAAAATCCATCTTTATGGAGTTTCTTCATGCGCTTTACACCGATATGACCCAAACGGCAGTGCCACAAATAAGTTGCACTATCATTATCAACTTTGCATCTTTTGGCATCAATATTATGAATATGTGTATCACTATGATCGAGATCCAACAAACTATTCTCATTGGGTGTATGACCATCGAAGGTTTTATTCATGTAAACAGAACAACAATTATTCTCTGACTTTAAATGAATAGTCGTATTGCAATAAACATGATCGAATCATATTCATGCTCAACGCAAACGCCAAATAACATTTTTTTAGGTTTAACACTAATCTCGAAAGTATAGGGAGTGTGCGATGATGATTATATCAATCTTGGAACCATTTCCAACACACATCGTCACTTCACCCTCAACTAGTCTCTGTTTATTATGTAACTCCTGTTTCGAGCTACTAATCTTAGCAATCGAACAAGTATCACATATACCCTTGTTCACTTTGCCATCCTTCTTATCCACCAAATATTCAGGGCATTTCCGCTTCCAGTGACCATTTCCTTTGCAGTGTAAGCACTCAGTTTCAGGCTTTGGTCCAGCTTTGGGCTTCTTCGCGGGAGTGACAACTTGCTTGTCATTCTACTGGAAGTTCCCTTTCTCTCCCTTTGCCCTTTTTCTTGAAACTAGTGGTCTTGTCAATCATCAACACTTGATGCTCTTTTCTTGATTTCTACCTTCGTCGATTTCAACATCACGAAGAGCTCGGGAATCGTTTTCGTCATCCCCTGCATATTATAGTTCATCACGAACTTCTAGTAACTTGGTGATGGTGACTAGAGAACTCTGTCAATCACTATCTTATCTGGAAGATTAACTCCCACTTGATTCAAGCGATTGTAGTACCCAGACAATCTTAGCACATGCTCACTAGTTGAGCAATTCTCCTCCATCTTTTAGCTATATAACTTGTTGGAGACTTCATATCTCTCAACTTGGGAATTTGCTTATAATATTAATTTCAACTCCTAGAACATCTCATATGGTCCATGACGTTCAAAACGTCTTTGAAGTCCCGATTCTAAGCCGTTAAGCATGGTGCACTAAACTATCAAGTAGTCATCATATTGATCTAACCAAACATTCATAACGTCTGCATCTGCTCCTGCCATAGGTCTGTCACCTAGCGGTGCATCAAGGACATAATTCTTCTGTGCAGCAATGAGGATAAACCTCAGATCATGGATCTAATCCGCATCATTGCTACTAATATCTTTCAACATAGTTTTTTCTCTAGGAACATATCAAAAATAATAAATGAGGAGCAACATCGCGAGCTATTGATCTACAAAACATAGTTATGCAAATACTATCAGGACTAAGTTCATGATAAATTAAAGTTCAGTTAATCATATTAATTAAGAACTCCCACTCAAATAGACATCTCTCTAATCATCTAAGTGATCACGTGATCCAAATCAACTAAACCATGTCTGATCATCACGTGAGATGGAGTAGTTTTCAATGGTGAACATCACTATGTTGATCATATCTACTATATGATTCACGCTCGACCTTTCGGTCTCAGTGTTCCGAGGCCATATCTGTATATGCTAGGCTCGTCAAGTTTAACCTGAGTATTCTGCGTGTGCAAAAACTGGCTTGCACCCGTTGTAGATGGACGTAGAGCTTATCACACCCGATCATCACGTGGTGTCTCGGCACGCCGAACTTTGGCAACGGTGCATACTCAGGGAGAACACTTTTACCTTGAAATTTAGTGAGAGATCATCTTATAATGCTACCGTCAATCAAAGCAAAATAAGATGCATAAAGGATAAACATCACATGCAATCAATATAAGTGATATGATATGGCCATCATCATCTTGGGCTTGTGATCTCCATCTCCGAAGCACCGTCATGATCACCATCGTCACCGGCGCGACACCTTGATCTTCATCGTAGCATCATTATTGTCTCGCCAACTATTGCTTCTACGACTATCGCTACCGCTTAGTGATAAAGTAAAGCAATTACAAGGCGATTGCATTGCATACAATAAAGCGACAACCATATGGCTCCTGCCAGTTGCCGATAACTTGGTTACAAAACATGATCATCTCATATAATAAAATATAGCATCACATCTTGAACATATCACATCACAACATGCCCTGCAAAAACAAGTCAGACGTCCTCTACTTTGTTGTTGCAAGTTTTATGTGGCTGCTACGGGCTGAGCAAGAACCGTTCTTACCTACGCATCAAAACCGCAACGATAGTTCATCAAGTTAGTGCTGTTTTAACCTTCTCAAGGACCGGGCGTAGCCACACTCGGTTCAACTAAAGTTGGAGAAACTGACACCCGCCAGCCACCTATGTGCAAAGCACGTCGATAGAACCAGTCTCGCGTAAGCGTACGCGTAATGTCGGTCCGGGCCGCTTCATCGAACAATACCGCCGAACCAAAGTTTGACATGCTGGCAAGCAGTATGACTTGTATCGTCCACAACTCACTTGTGTTCTACTCGTGCATATAACATCTACACATAAAACCTGGCTCGGATGCCAGTGTTGGGTAACGTAGTAATTTTAAAAAAAATCCTACGCACACGCAAGATCATGGTGATGCATAGCAACGAGAGGGGAGAGTGTTGTCCACGTACCCTCGTAGACCGAAAGCGGAAGCGTTAGCACAACGCGGTTGATGTAGTCGTACGTCTTCACGATCCGACCGATCAAGTACCGAACGTACGGCACCTCCGAGTTCAGCACACGTTCAGCTCGATGACGTCCCACGAACTCCGATCCAGCAGAGCTTTGCGGGAGAGTTCCGTCAGCACGACGGCGTGATGACGGTGTTGATGATGCTACCGACGCAGGGCTTCGCCTAAGCACCGCTACGATATTATCTAGGTGGAATCTGGTGAAGGGGGGCACCGCACACGGCTAAGAGATCAAGAGATCAATTGTTGTGTCTAGAGGTGCCCCCTTTCCCCGTATATAAAGGATCAAGGGGGAGGGAGCGGCCGGCTAGGAGGAGGCGCGCCACAGAGGAGTCCTACTCCCACCGGGAGTAGGACTTCCTCCTTTCCTAGTCCAAGTAGGAGAGGGGAAGGAAGGGAGAGAGGAGAAGAAGGAAAGGGGGCGCACGGCCTGCCCTGGCCGCCCATCCTCTTCTCCACTAGGGCCCATTAGGCCCACTAAATCCCCTGGGGGGTTCCGGTAACCCCCCGGTACTCCGGTATATGTCCGAAACCTCCTAAAACACTTCCGATGTCCGAACATAGTCATCCAATATATCGATCTTTACATCTCGACCATTTTGAGACTCCTCGTCATGTCCGTGATCATATCCTGGACTCTGAACTACCTTCGGTACATCAAAACACAAAAACTCATAATACCGATCGTCACCGAACTTTAAGCGTGCAGACCCTACGGGTTCGAGAACTATGTAGACATGACCGAGACACGTCTCCGGTCAATAACCAATAGCGGAACCTGGATGCTCATATTGGCTCCCACACATTCTACGAAGATCTTTATCGATCAAACCGCATAACAACATATGTTGTTCCCTTTGTCATCGGTATGTTACTTGCCCGAGATTCGATCGTCGCTATCTCAATACCTAGTTCAATCTCGTTACCTGCAAGTATCTTTACTCGTTCCGTAATGCATCATCCCGCAACTAACTCATTAGTCACATTGCTTGCAAGGCTTATAGTGATGTGCATTACCGAGAGGGCACAGAGATACCTCTCCGACAATCGGAGTGACAAATCCTAATCTCGAAATACGCCAACTCAACAAGTACCTTTGGAGACACCTATAGAGCACCTTTATAATCACCTAGTTACATTGTGACGTTTGGTACCACACAAAGTGTTCGTCCGGTAAACGGGAGTTGCATAATCTCATAGTCATAGGAACATGTATAAGTCATGAAGGAAGCAATAGCAACATACTAAACGATCAAGTGCTAAGCTAACGGAATGGGTCAAGTCAATCACATCATTCTCCTAATGATGTGATCCCGTTAATCAAATGACAACTCATGTATATGGTTAGGAAACTTAACCATCTTTGATTCAACGAGCTAGTCAAGTAGAGGCATACTAGTGACATTATGTTTGTCTATGTATTCACACATGTACTAAATTTCCGGTTAATACAATTCTAGCATGAACAATAAACATTTATCTTGAAATAAGGAAATAAATAATAACTTTATTATTGCCTCTAGGGCATATTTCCTTTAGATCTAACCCTAAGGCTAGGTGAATGTAATTGTGACTAGGTCCTCTCTACAGGCTAAACCCTTTGTCTTATATACACGCCAGGTAGGGCATCTAGGATTGCATGGTTGGTATCCAAGGGTGCGCATGGAGGCGGCATGAGATGTCTTGGAGTATATGCCAAGTCTTCAGTAGATGCAGTCTTGATCACATCCTAGGAGTGTAGCTTCCGGAGTCCATCGGAATGAGAACGAGGGCCTGCAGGCCCAGCTCGAGGACTATGGGTTAACTAGGTTGGCAACCCCTAGTCCTGGACACCGTCACGCGTGCCATCCTCTCCATGCTTGATCATGCTCTAGTGTTCATCATTCTTGTCCATGCTAGGCCCTTTATTTATAAGCAAAAAAATGTATCTAATTTAGGCAGCATCATATTCTCATGAAATTAGAATCTTTACCAAGAAATGAAAGTACCTGATAATTTAATTGGCATATGTGAGCTGTAGTAATTGGTCCAGTATAAGTAGCAATAGGGGCTGTGGGTGTAACCGTGGTAGTGATGTCCTCATCAGATTAAGGGAGGAGACCTAGATCTACTCTTCCACCAAAGGAAATTTGATCCCCACCCCACATTCTTTCACTTGTGGATCTAGTTACACTTGGGTGTTTGGGCACGATAGATGGAAGGGATCATCTCAGAGCCACATTCCATCATGGTTTAAGTTGTGAAGAGAACCTCAACCTTGTTTGTAAAGGTACGATCGCCGCCTTCAAGGGCAACACTAGTGGAATCACGGCTTCTTGCATTATTTGTGCTAGGGCCTGAGGAGAATAAGGTGGTCCTAGTGACATCTTGGGGTGCATTGTGCCTCCACACCTCTCCAACGGAGACGTACCTTCCCCAAAGGAGGAAAATTCGACAACACATTCTCGTCTTCATCGACTCCACTTGTGGTTATCTCCTGCAATCTATTATCTTCTATTTACTTTGTGCTTGTATTTCTTGTTGTTGTGCTTGTCTTATAGGTTGTCCACCTAATTGCATATCTAGACAACCTATTTTCTTGTTGAGCCTTAATAATATTGTTAAAAGAAGTAAAAAAAAACCTATTAGTTGCCTATTCCA
>NC_057813.1:384316311-384338950 GCF_018294505.1 Triticum aestivum
GTAGATAAAGCATTTTAATGCATATCATTTTAGTTCTGGAGTAGCCTGACTACCTTCAGGGAATCAGAATACTGCAATTCAAAGTTCGTTCTTCCGAAAAGTACAGCCTTATGTTCAATCATAGTTTATAAGGTGGTAAAGCGAGCACCACCCACTCTGACGCCTAAGCGCCTAAAGCAGGCATATTTCTAAGGCGCTGTCAGGGCGCCTTATCGCTTAAGCGTCTGAAGCAGGACTCTTTATAAACAATGTGTTCAATACATAATTACATAGTAAGAATATTCGGATGCTACGTGCATGATTAGTGGATTACTTCCATTCTATGCGGGTTTTAAACAATTCTGAGACCATTTAGAAAATAAAATATATATTGCGCCATTAATAGAAAAAACTAGTCCAACTGGAGATGAGCCACGTGGGCGAGATACCAGAAATTCACTCCTGACACTGACCGGATTTGAACCCTGGTCACGAGGGATGCACCGGTGCGGCCCTACCACTGGGCTATTGCCAAGTTCTCACATATTGCACTATTATGCTTTTATCTACTGGGTGTACGTTTACTCTCTTTCTCAGTGGTTGAACATGGACTACGCTCCCACTGACTAGTATTATGAAGAATGAAGTAGTTGTTAAGTAATGGAGGCTTACTTTGTTCTCTTCTGGATAAATATTTCCTGACAAGTTACTGCCCATACACTGCTTGAGCCTTTTCTTTTGTTACTTGTAGGCAATTAGTTGACATGCTTTAACTAAGGGCCTTTAAATAATTGTGTATTGACACAAGAAAAACATATATAATTAATGTGGTTTGATTGTCTGAAAGGTCTTGCGGGGATCCATGGCTCTCTTGGACTCTTGCGTAAAGCAATGTTTGCGTTAATAATATGTAAGTTATTTTGATTTCTTCGAAGTTTGACGCAGCTTAATTTGTATGCAGTTTCTGGATGGATGGGTTATTTTTGCCGAATATGCTAGACCCAGACCACCGCCGCAGATGGGAGGGGCAACTCCGCAGCCACAACAATCATGGGGCACTCCTGGTTCCTGGGGCTCACAGTAGATGAAGGGACGATCATTCTATCTGGTTGTGCGCCTGACAGCGTATCAACCAGCCATCGCAGTCTACATTTAGATCATAGCTACCATCGTGTTGTCCCAGGTGTGAACACCCTTGCCTGATCCAATATTCTTGTCGTGTTGGACTGGTCGTTTACGGCCTCCACATGGAGAAGCACTTGTGGAACCTTATATGGACCAAGCAGGTATTACTGTCAGCATGCAACAGCTTCGGACCATTGCTAATAATGTCTTCTTGTCCCTTTTATTTGAATTGTCGTAAGCCTTATCAGCTGGTCATGGCATGTGCTGCTCTTGTACTACTGGATAATGAATCATAGCTCGGAATAAGAACACGTTTGCAAGCGAATCTCGAACTGAATTCCCCATGATCTAATCTGTTCAGCTGATGGTGACGTGGATCTGTGCAGCGCACGCGTCTGTGTATCGTATCGCGTGCCTGTTCCTGATTTGGATTTGGTTTTTGCCAGCTTATGATGTTATCTGAACTATCATCTGTACCATGAACCCTGTGTTTCCTGGTATGGTCTGCACTTTTTACTGTATGTACGCCTGTCATCTGTTGTTACTATCATCGGTACACCTGTGATCCTTGGCGTTGTTCCTCGCCACTGCTATCTACCTATGATTACTGATGATCTGAGGATACCGGTTACCGACATGGTGTCCTCTTCTAGCTGTGCATTCCAGTCAGTCAGTGGCATTGACTGTGCCGTCCATGAACCATAAGCTGCTTGCCTGATAGAGAGAGCGACCGCAATACTGATGCGTCCATCAGAACCCTGGAAACTTGCCTGCCCTCGCCGGCCAACGACCACCTGCATCGTCAACCACGCCGGTGCCGACGCCGCTCCGTGCTCTCGTGGCATCATAATATCTGCTCTACCTGTAGAGGGCATCGTCTACTCTATGTGTGGCGGCTGTTAATCTCCGTTCCAAAGTTTTAGGGGGAAATCCTCCAGGGAGCGGCCGCGGCTACATGATCTGTCGTCGCCGTCGGCATGTCGTGGTGTCGTGCGTCACGTTGGGAGGATCGCGTTGAGCTCGAGAGCCTTTTACTGCGTGGGCAATGGCAGCCTCAGGGGCTCCTTTCAGATGGAGGAGATGGTGAGAGGTGCCCTGGGACGCAGGGAAGCCGCCGCGTCGCGCCACGTTGGCAGCCTCCTTGCGGTTTATCCAGGCTATCTGTCTAATCTAATCCAATCTATCCGTTTATTGTGTGTGCGCGCGCGTATCCGCTGTCTGGATTAAATGGACTTGAATGTGCCAACAGTGAGTCAATGACTTCAACCAAACTCAAATGTTTCTTCCCCGCAGAAAAATAAAAAAGAAAGAAAAAGAAACTCAAACGTTTCTTTTCAATTTCTTGAATAAAAGGTCTTTTCTTGTGCCACAGGCCCACAGCAACGGGTAGGTGGTAATGGACACAGCTCGATTATGGGCCCAGCCGATTGTGTTCCTAAATACACTTTTTGTCCAAAATTATACTATACGTGTTCGACTTTTGGAGTCTTGAATGTGCGACATTGACTAATTTTTACTTGCAGTATACCTTAAAATAGTAAAGTTATATATAGTATAACACAAAATAACCGAAAGACAAATAATATTGTACTCCAGCTTATACAAATAGTAAAGTTATATATTATAATTAAAGTTAGTACAAAGTTGAGTCATTTATTTTGGAACGGATGGAGTATTACTATATGATCCTCAGTTTATACAATTCTACGCATGGCAGTGATACAAGTTTACCACATGTTTAATAATGTGCCCATTTTTAGTTATATTTCCGCAAGAAGAGAGTATTTTGTCAATCATGATAATTGACTACGTAGTAATTGACATAACAGAAACACGGACCGGAAGAACCCTTCGCTCCTCCTGCCCACGCCCAACTCCCATCTAGGGTTTCCTTGCCTCTCGCCGGCGCCGCCGGTCCGCCTTATCTTCTATGGTCCTCGGATCATGGAGGCACGGTGGATCCCGGCCCTTGCCGGCGGGAGGGCTCCGTTTTTAGATGCTTTTCTGAGTTTTGTTAGGGTTTGTGCCATGCTCAAGAAGATGAGGCGGTGGCGGCTTCTTGAAGATGGAATAAGGTCCTCCCCGCCTAGCCCCCGTCCTGGTGATGTTTCAAGCATCGTCGGAAGGCGTGTGGAGGTTTGTCTCCGGCGGATCTCATGGGATCCGGTCGGCGTTTGTCTTCGGTGGATCCGACTGGATCCGGTCTTCGCTCGTCTACGTCTGTGTGTCTGCAGGTTGGATCCTTCCGGTCTATGCTTCTCTTCATCGGCGGCGGTTGCTGTTCTGGTGCGCTGGTCCCATGGGGCCTTAGCACGACGACTTCCCTACTGTCTACTACAACAATGTTTGCCCGGCTCCGACGAGGGAGGGGCGATGACGGCGGCGCGCCTTCGGCTCGCTCCAGAGATTGTAGTCGTCGCTAGGTGGTCTACAGACCTGGATGTAATTTTTACTTCTAGTGTTTTTTGTACTACCTTGACAGTTGATGAATAGATCGGAAGTTTTCGCGCAAAAAAAAAGACTACGTAGTAATTGAATGATCTCACATTTTACCCCAACCTCAGTATTTTGGGAGAATTTAAATATAGTGGCATGCCAGACATGTATGGTTATTTATGTTATTTTTAAATTTAAGGTTGTCCTGTTAAATCTTAGTTACGCAATTGTTCTTCGGGCACATAAATTCAGTTCACCGCCACATGCCATCCTTGTCAAAGTTCTGTCACACATAGAGGTCCTTGGAAAAAAATGTAGTGTTTTTTTGCCACACTGTTTTTGGTCATCTACAATTTGCCTAAAGTTAATCATAATAATGTCAGGCATCAACCAAGCAATCTACATTTCATTTGTCGGTCTACATTATCGTCTATACCCTCCCATTCCAAAAATATAGTGCATTTTTTTAAAGTCAACTTCATAAGGTTTAACCATATTTATAGAGAAAGTTATCACCATCAATAATACTCCCTCCAATTCAAAATAAGCGTCGCAATTTTGAACTGGATTTAGTTCAAAACCGCGACATTTATTATGGACCAGAGGTAGTACTAAATTAGTTAAACCTAACAAAGCTTGACTTTTGAAAATAATAATATTTGAGCTATATTTTGGAATAATCCTAAAGCAACTAAACATAGTTAGTGAACAAGCAACACCTCCTTTTCTCTCAGCTCTCCCATCAGTTGAGAATCTCTCATTGTTCCCTAGTTCTTCTCCCCTTCTCATCTGGCGGCCGACCAGAGTGGGGGTGGGAGAGGAGGCCAAGCTACCGCCATATATGCTAGGGGTTTGCCTCTATGCATGGAGACTTGCGCCGTGCCGTTTTGGAGATTCTTTGTAGTGTGCACAATGTTTGGTGGCCGCCTGGTCTTCTCCGGCAGTTATCCATGGTGGACTGCGATTGCTGGGGGTGGATCTAGTGGGAGCTTCTTCAATAAGGTTGGCAGTTTGCTAGAACATGCTGATCCAATTTTCGCTCGTCTCCTACTTCACCGTCATAGAGATGGAAGGAAAGATGGATGTGGATCAACGCTCATTCCCCTCAGATCCATTGTATTGTGGGGGTAATAAAGTTGGCTTGGATGTTATTCATCTTTTTTTGGCCACTAGATCGACATATGTCTACATGAGTACACTATGGTTGATCGCTGACTGGCTGACGTCAATCCCATTGGTTGCCATTTCCATCCTCCAAATCAAGGAGGCCCTCTTCCCCTTGCCTACAATTTTCAAGTTATGGTCGGAGATAGTGGCCTAAATGTCTCTGCGTGGTCGCTGTTTGATTTGGGACCAAATTGTGTTCTTTGTATCTCCTGTTTGCCCAATGAAAGGACCTGACTGTAATTTCTATTTTCTAGGGGCCCCTTTTGTGCATTGATGTAAAAATAAGGTAGTAGTAATGCCAGCCTATAGATGAACAACCATACTGAATTGTTGTTTCCTGAGGTCGGAAGAGGTTAGAAGAAGAGAGAGGGAGGGGGGGGGGGACAAATCTGATGTGTAAGATGAGATGGCAATAACCAACAACCATCATTGGTGGTACCTAGATACGATGGACCCTTGGGTTCATTCTGATAAAATATTGGGATATCTCTGCAAATATGATGATAGTGGTTTGGATAGAAATAACTTATATACGATGGATCACGGGTTAACTTTGATAAAACAGAAGATTACTTAAATAATACATCTCCCAGATGTAGTTATGTGTTTAAATATACGTGAGGTGAATCCTCCGGCTAAGTAGTCGTGCATTGCAGTAGGAACCCCTAATTCTCTCGCAAATACAACTCCCTTGATCATTTCTCACATATACCCGTGGTCACATTCAAGGAACGCCCCTTGGTTTCCCCGATTTTGGCCTGTGATTTATAAATCGCCTTGGCACAAAAAACAAAACGATATCTAGTATAATGATCAAATATGAGAATATTACGCCAAAAAATAAATACATTTTTCACACTTGGTCCCATTTTTCAATGAGCTTGTTGAAAAAAGATTTGGAATCAAATGGCAAGCACTAGCCAATCGAAATAGCTTACCAACTTTTTATTTGGCAAAAGGGCTTCAAATCTATTAATGAAACCAACAATATAAACACCCTATAGTAAGAAAATACATCGAGGCTCTTGGGCCCCATCGCCTTCTTTGTGCTGAATGGGCCAATGGTGCGTTGCTAGTTATGCCTTTGCATTGCCGGAGCAAACCAATCGTTGTTGATAGCAGACGAGAATCATCAAATTGACTCTCGTGTTGGGCTAGTGCCCTGTAGAAGAAGTCATGAACACCGGAGGATCCAAGATCACAACCTTCAAAAGAGTTCACATACCTCATGACAAAGCAGGAGGTTGCACCAACGTTAGAGGCAATGGCGGAGCTTCATGGAGACCAACAGGGGCCATGGCCCCCTTAATTTTTGCATCCATTGAAGAATTAGTTAAATATTAGGCCTAACTAGTGTTTAAACTAGAGATTAGCCCATCCTTTCCTATTATTTTTCTTCCCTTTAAGTAATGGCCCCCTCCTGGATTATGCCCAAGCTCCGCCACTGGTTAGAGGGAGTAGGCCGGAGGGCCAAACTACAAAGGGAAGCCGCCCATAGGAGACCGTAGGAATCTGCACCAACGAGCTATCTACCCGACATCGTCCAGATGTGGAGGCTCAAGGAAACTTTATTTACCAGATTGCCGCCATCACCACCACAAGCGAAGCGCATTCCGTAACCCTATGAAAAGCCTCAAAGCGTGGGGAGTAGAGCTCCACCTGGTAGATCGAGGCCTCCACCCACTCCCATCTAGACTAAGCTGGTAGAAGAGGTGAGAGGTGACGAGCTACCAGTGGAGGAGGGGTGGCGGTGCAATATGCCCCCCCCCCCCCTAAAAAAATATATCCTATCTAGGGTTTAGAGAAGAGAGAACATTTCAAGTTGGTGTCTTTTGAAATATTTTGCCAACGTAGTTGGCAGAATTAATTTTTGGCTCATGAGTGAACATGCACCTAGATAAACATTCAAATGGGTGAAATAGCAATAATAATAATAATCGAACATATTCATTTTTTTAACAAATATACTCGAGTGTTCTACTCATGTGTGAAATTTCACGAAGAAATGACATGAGTGGTATTTTGAACAAAGAATAGAAAATTAATGGCCGCAAAAGCAAAATTTTGAGTAGTTTGGTGGGGACGATTTTGTTTTTTTGCCCAAAACACTAGGAGTGCCATTTCATCGTGTGTCTTCATATATAAGTAGAACACTCGATGACTGTTTGTGAAAAATAAATTCAGAAATGTTTGTTGTTTTGCTATTTTTTAGACTTTTACTGTTCATTCAAGTGCGTGTTCTTTTTTTTTTGAGATGTTCAAGTGCGTGTTCTACTATGGACCCATATTCACTGATGTAATTCAGTCAAGTCGGTTACGAACCACACGGAGTTCTATCCATTTTGCCAAAATTTTAAGAGGCAGAATGCTTATAAACCAAACAATCTATCAACAAATGGGCAAGAGAAAATTTTCAATCTATTCATCTTCAATCATGGAAATACAACGAACATCAGAAATAATAAAAATTACATCTAGGTCCGCAGACCACCCAACGACTACTACAAGCACTGAAGCGAGCCGAAGGCGCGCCACTGTCATCACCCCTCCCTCATCGGAGCCGGGCAAAACTTGTTATAGTAGACAGTTGGAAAGTCGTCGTGCTAAGGCCCCATAGGACCAACGCAGCAGAACAACAACCGCCGCCGATAAAGAGTAGCGTAGATTGGAAGAATCCAACCCGAAGAAACACAAACATACATAAACTACGACCAGATCCGACACGAATATATTTGCTGGAGACACACCTCCACACGCCCACGGATGATGCTAGACACACCACCGAAACGGGGCCTAGGTGGAGAAGACCTTATTCCATCTTCAGAGAGCCACCACCGTCTCGTCTTCTTGAGCAGGACACAAACCCTAATAAAACTTGAAAAAACATCTAAAAAGGGAGCCCTCCCGCCGGCAAGGGCCAGGATCTAGCCCTAAGGCCACCGGAGATGAGGCGGACCGGCGGCGGCGCCGACGGGAGGCAAAGGAACCCTAAGCTTTTCTTGAGGAGGAGGCTTTGTCTACTTTGGATATTTTCTGTATTTTTCTACTTTGCAACAAACTTATAACTGGGATCTTATCCCCTCCCGCGTCGCCCCGCGTGCGACGGGGAGGGCGACCACGCGGCCGCCGCCAGAGGCCCCCCTCCCCTCGCTCCTCCTCCCTTACCGCCGCCATAGGGTGCGGCCAGGCAAAGCCTGGCCGACGCCGGCGGCGGCGGGGCGGTCTCGGCTCCTCGCGTGGTGGCCTCGATGCGGGACGGGGCGGCCACGGTGGGATGCGGCGCTGGCGCCGGGCGCAGCGGCGCGGTGGCTCTTCGGTGCTTTCTCGGCGGCAGCAGAGTGGGCCGTGTGCCGGGCAGCATGGTGGTGGGGCTGGCTCACCTCGTCCTCGATCTGGATCGGGCGGGGGTGGTGCCTGGCGGGCTTCTTCGGCTGCGTGCGGCGACGGGGCAGAGGAGGCGCCTCGGTCAGGCGCGGGCGGTGGCCTGGCCCTCCGACGCGGGCGTGGTGGCTGGATCTAGCACGGGAGGCTGGCGGCCCTGCGAGTGCTGCTGCTCTAGCGGCGTGGATCTGGGGCGCGTGATGGCGGGGTTGAGATGCTCGGATGCCGGGCGGCGGGTCAGCCTCGAGTTCGGTGGGCTGCAGGCGGCGCTGTGGTTTGGCTGCGGCAGGGAGGAGGGAGGATGGCGGCGCGGCGGCGCCGCTTTTGGCGGTGGGTGCGGGGCTGCCATGTCGGCGTGTGGTGCCATGGTGGTTTTGCTGGCCGTGTAAGGCCTTGTACAATGGGAGGTGTTTAGGGGAGGTGCTTAGAGAAATAAACCAGGCTTTTCTTAAGCATCGGTGCTTATTTGTACAGGATAGACGCTTAACTAAGCGTCTCTCCTGTAGAAATAGGCACCAGTGCTTCAGAAAAACCCGGTTTATTTTTCTAAGCATCTCTCTAAGCACCTTCCATTGTACAAGGCCTAAGAGGCGGTTTGCGGTGGCGAGCGGTGTAGAGTGCTTGGCCGCCGTCGGTGGTGATTGGCTTTGGTGATGATGGGTTTGGTGAGCTTCGGGTGAAAGCCTTGCTCGACCTTGGTCAATGCCAGCGTCGACGGCGTCCTAGGACGTCGTTTCCTTGTTGGAGGCGGCGTCGTGGAGCCCCTTCACCTCCCTCGTCAACTCAGCCACGGGCTCTTCGGGTGAAAACCCAAACTTCGGCCTTGGCCTAAGTGGGCGTCGGCGGCGTTCCTCGTCGCTTCCCTCTTGGGGGCGACGCCTTTGAAGGCCCGGTCCTTCATCTGCTGGTGGTGGCTCTGTGGCTTTGCAACTTCGTCATCGGCTAGGCGAGTGCGCGGCCTCGGGGCCGGCGTTGAAAGTCGGAGCGGCGGCTCCGGGTATCTCCTTCGTGTGGTGGTTGGCTTTGGTCGCCAGGGCGACATGGTCATCGACTAGGTGGGTTCGCGGCCTCGCGGCCGGAGTGGAAGTCGGTGCGGCGGCGCCGGAGATCTCGTGTGCGTAGGGTGTTGGCTTTGGCCTCTAGGGCGGCAGAGCCATCGACTAGGCTGGTGTGTGGCCTCGGGGCCGGTGTGGATGTCAGAGCGGCGGCTCCGGAGCCCAGTGCTCTGTTGTAGGGTGTCGTCTTTGGTCACTTGGATGACAGTGTCGTCAACTCGAGTGGTGCGCAGCCTCGGGGCTGGCGTGTGCATGTATCGCAGATGTATCGGTTTTCGGCCGGTTTTCCTTATAAACCGGTCAATTCTCTTTTTCTTAATGAAAAGGTAGAACTCCTGCCGGTTGCTCGAAAGAAAAAAAATAATTGGGCTCAAACCTGATGGAGTCTCGCATAATCACTCACAGTTCATTCTGCTACTTGGTTTACCCCTAAAAAAAAAGTTCATTCTGCTATTCCACTGGCATTCTTTTGGGAACCGAGGCCCACCGTACACTCTTCCAGAGCACGGTCGCCGTACGTATTCTCTCGCATCAGATACGTACGCACGTAGACAGAATACGGCTCCATCAGGCACGCGCATGCCCGGGCCCACCGCCACATCCACTTGGCCGGGCCACGTGCATACGCACCACGCTATCGGTACCTACAGATCGACGTCGACTGAACTTTTGCGATAGTGTATTATTTTTGTTCCCACCGAAACTCCCTCTACAGCATGGCACTGAAAAATGGCAATTTCCACGTTCCCGAGACTACCCTTGGCCACCCCACTGCGGAGCGGAGGTGTTTCGGGACATTTGCCACCCTCCGCGAACCCTATAAAACGGCCCCAACACGTGACACTGCAGATACGCTCTCCCCGTTAGCCGAGTGGTGGTCAGCTAGCGAGCTGAGGCCACTCGTACGCAGTGGCATTCCCGTGAATACACGGGCGCCGGCCGGCCGGGGATTTCGTCGCCGGAGAGTGTAGAGTAGACTGTACAGAGAGAATCGTTAGCTGTGTATCAAGAGAGAGACTAGAGGCAGGGGAGGGAGGATCTAGAGAGAGGGATCGGGAGGGGCCAAGATAGAGGGGAGGGTGCGCAGGAAGCTGATGAGGCTCTTGTCGTTCGTGCCCTGCGGCTGCCGTGCTGGACCTATCGACGACGCGCCGCCTGCGGATCAGCTGCAGCAGCAGGCTGCTGCCACGACCACCGGCGCGGCGGCAAGGAGGAGGCGGAGGAGGGCCAGGTCGCTGGGCGGTTCGCCGCAGTGGAGGCCGGCGCTTGGGGACATCTATGAGGGTGTCGCGGTGGACGTGGGCAAGGCCGCAGCGGGTGGGCGCGTCGTCCCGGCCAGGCCCGGCAGGGTGGCCTCCAGGGTCCTGCCCCGCGCGCACAGTGACGAATACAGGTACGCGATACAGATACGCGTCTCTCTCTCTCTCTCTCTAGATATTTGTGGTGCAAATAATCGAAGTTAATTGATTACATGGGTGTGAACGTGCGCAGGCACATCGAGACGGCGTCGTCGATGCCGGCGTTCGCGCCGACGGCGTTCCTGTTCTGATGACGGCGGCGGACCGACGATGACGACCACGAAAACCAAGCAGCAGAATCGGGAATCTATTTACAGATTGCTATTACTGTCTACGTATTGCAGGACCAAGGATCTGTACAGGAAATAAACCGGCTCCCCTGATGGCGAGCTGGATTAATTAATTAATCAACTACTAGCCTATATGCGCGTCAGCGCGTGCCGCGTGTACGTAAGTGTGATGTGTGTGTATCTCGGCAGGGTACGGTTGCCTTGCACTGTACATGCATCACGTACCATGCATGCATGACCTTGTAAATCCTATGTTGAACTCATGGTGTAAATGTCATGTACATATATCTGTAATAAAACTACTATAGTTTATAGTATAAATCAAAGTAACAGTACATCTTACCGAAACATGTATATATTTCTTAGAAATACTGCCTAATCTCCTCAACATGTATCCGTGGGCGGATCCCTACATCAAGGTCTTCCTCCTCCCCACAAGCGACTCCAGCGCGACTAGGGCCTTTTTGCCTCCTGCCGGCGTTACTGCCAATCTGCATCATCTTGTGGGCTTAGGACCATGGTGATGGTGGCGTGATGCAGTGGTGGATCTTGGATTGGAGCAAGCTTCGGGCCCAATATTTTTTTTATCGCGAGAGAAAAACTTAACGTCCATCACACTATAGCTACCACAAAAGAATAACTCAAATATGGTTCAATTGCACCCAGAATTTAGAATTTAAACTCAATGCTTAAAGATACAACAAAATAGATAAACAGATGACAAAAACTACGAAAGTACGTGCAGTAAAAAGAGTACCAAATCAATGGCTTGCTTCATCAGTGTCTTCCGTAACTTGATCAACTGTGAAAGAAGAGCCAACACCTTAGAGAAATCAAAAGCAAAATTTCATAAGAGAAGACATAAACATCAAGTGAAACAATTAACATTGTACAAAGTTGAAAACTTACTACTACGACGAGGCAAAATTCCTTTACGAGATCTACAGGATTGAAAGCGACATATAATAGCATCATTATCAACCTTTGCAAATATTTCTCGCTCAATATTGCACACCATGGAATAATTCAACCAATCATCACCCATCTTATTCCTTAACTCAGTCTTGATAATACTCAAAGCTGAGAAAGCTCTTTCCACTGATGCGATTGCAACAGGCAAAATCAATGCCAACTCAATAAGACGATATACCAAAGGAAAGACCATGTGTCTATCGGTCCAAACCATCTTCACTGCAAGACTACCAAGGTCATTACAACTAACAAAACTTGAATCAACTCTCACATCAGCAATGAAGTTTTCAAGTTGGTTTCTAAGGACAAAAGAAATCTCATATATGGAGAGGTCATCAGCATACATCTCAGCAAGTTGAACAAGTTTGTCTTCATCAAATTTAGCAAATGAGTTCCTTGGATCAAGACAAGCAATGCATCTCACAAATTGAGTAGATCTTTCAGCAAAGCAGTGACTTTAACGGTCTTCGAGCAGCGATCCCATCACCATTCCCTACTTGTATCATGACTTCATTTCTTCTCTCCTTGTGAGCTCTCTGTAGTCCAGCAACCAATCACTATCAAATACTCATGACATACATAAATTTTACAAATAGAATAACATTAACTTTGTATAATGATTATACCTTTACCGGAAGAACCGTTCTTTTTGTCCACCAAATACTTCTTGCAATTACGCTTCCAGCGTCCTTTCTGCTTGCAGTAGAAACATTCTGTCTCTTTAGAGGCTCCACCCTTGTTCTTATTATGAGACTCGGTCTTACCGGCTTCAGTAGATTTCTTCTTCTTGGATTTGCCCCTCTTCTTGAAACTAGTGGTCTTGTTGACCATCAACACTGTTTTGTTTGTCTGCATTCCAGCTTCCATAGTTTTGAGCATAGCAAACAACTCGTTTGCACTTTTCTCTCATGTTGTAATTCATGATAAAGCCATCATAAGATGGGGGGAGTGAAGCAAGCACAATATCTATATGGAGTGTTGGAGGAATTCCAAATTCTAGAGAAGTCAGTCTATCAGCATAGCCAACAAGCTTTACTATATGCTCACTCATTGAGGAACCCTCTTTCATCTTGCATTCAATCAAGGCCTTGGTTAATTCAAAATGTTTGGTCCTTGCCTATTTCTTGTACAGAACTTCCAGTGACCCAATTATAAATTGAGTAGTAGATTGTCCAACACTTCCGTAGTTCAGGATCTATGCAAGTCAACATGAGGCATTGGACTAAATCATAGTCATCACTACGAGCAGCGTAAGCAGCAACTTCTTCTACTGTTGCATCCTTTCCAGGAGCATAACCTAGAGGCTGATCCAGCACGTAGTTCTTCTTAGCAATCATGAGAACAAATCTTAGGTTCCGAATCCAATCCGCATAGTTTCCACCATTAGCAACCAACTTTTCTTTCTCTAACATAGGGGCTAAGTTGAATATATTGCGAGCCATTGATCTACAAGGATAGACACAAGATTCATTTAAACATTTATTCATAATTAATGTTGCACTAGTGTTTAAACAAATTTAACACTCCCACTCAAATCAATATCTCTCATAATTGAAGGTGAGTGATTCAAGACCTTGATCTGGTTCATAGTCATTGATGTGGACATCAATGATGACATGAATTTTGATCGATATGCAATCTTTTGCCAATCATATCACCATATGATTCTTGGTCATGTTTCGATGCTTTGGGCTCCGAGCTCAGAACGATTCTGCCAGAACTTCAAGACAACCGAGTGTTATCTGCTTGCTCGGTCTGACCTCGCCTGTTTTATAATTCATGATCCATTTGTACTTATGTGGACATGACGTACTCCGGAAAGCCACATGTTATAGACGGTTGAAACACTGGGAAGAGCACCTTTTAACTTGATATTTACTGTGAGAGATCACCCTAATAATTGACTACTGCACAATCAAATGGTGCAAATAACAAAGGGATAAACATCTCAGGCAGTTCATAGAAGCATGATATGGTATAGCCCTGGGCGCTAGGAATCCTCCATGGCCATCTTCAATCTTCTGTTGAAGCGTTGTGATAGCTAATATTTTGTTGCCGTGGCAACCGTTTCAAAAATGTTGTGTCAATTCAACCACACCTGGAGATTAAATATTTGCAGCAAAGTGACCAGTAGCGTAGAATATGATAGTTTGATAGTAGTAGTAACGATAGCAGTGGTAACAATAACAACAGTAAAAGTTTTGTAGTAGTTGTAACAGTAGCAATAGCAATAGTAACACAGCAAGAACAATATGTGAAAAACTCGTAGGCATTGGATCGGTGAATTCGTTGGATGATATTCATCATATATCAGTCATAACCTAGGGCGACACAGAACTAGCTCCAGTTCATAAATATAATGTAGGCATGTATTCCGTAAATAGTCATACGTGCTTATGGAAAAGAACTTGCATGACATCTTTTCTCCTACCTTCCCGTGGTAGCGGGGTCCATAAGGAAACTAAGGGATATTAAGACCTCCTTTTAATAGGGAACCGGAACAAAGCATTAACACATAGTGAATACATGAACTCCTCAAACTATGGTCATCACCGGAAAGTATCCCAATTATTGTCACCTCGGGGTTTACAGACCATAACACATAATAGGTGCATATGGCTTGCAAGATCAGATCTAGAACATAGATATAATGGTAAAAACATAAACACTTCAGATCTAAAATCATGGCACTCGGGCCCTAGTGACAAGCATTAAGCATAGCAAAGGCATATCAACATCAATCTCAGAACATAGTGGATACTAGGGATCAAGCCCTAACAAGAAGCTCATCCAACTCCTCAACGACCAGCTTGCCTACAAAGGAATTACCCACTCCCGATGGTGGGTATCATGAAATTGGTGATGGAGGATGGTCGATGATGACGAAGACCAAAGATCCCCCTCTCTGGAGCCCCGAATGGGCTCCAGATTTGGCCTCCCAATGAAGAACAGGAGGTGGCGGCCCCTCCGTATCGTAAAACGCGATTGTCGTGGAATTGTCACGACAGATGCCCTAGCATGAGGACTTAGGTGTGGAGCCATCGCTACGAGGTTAGCTTCAAGGGGTTTAAATGGGACAAGGGACACAGAGGGTTTACCCAGGTTTGGCCCCTCACAACGAGGTAAAGGCCTACTCCTGCTTTAGGTTGTATTGCTTGGGTTTCGATTACCAGGGAGCGAATACGCTTGACCTAGTTCTCGACTTGTTGTTTCTTGCCCTAAACCGCCGCCAGGTCACCCCTTTATATACACAGGCTGACGCCCGGCGGCTTACAGAGTCCCGGTCGGCTCGTACACAACGTGTCCGGCTCGGTGACATAACTACACTTTCCTTAACATACAAGTTAATGTATGGCGATTTACGCCCGTGGGCCTCAAGTCCCCTCCGGGTCTTGGGCCTTCAGTAAGCTTGCTTTGTGAACCGCCATCTTCAACATCTTCATGGGCCTTCTTGTTATGAACCGCCAGTGGTACGACCCGGTCCCTCCTGGGCGGGTCATACCCAATAGTTATATCCCCAACATTAGGCCCCAAGTTGATGTGAACTTGTTCATATCAATCTTCAACACTTAGAAAAAATCCTTCCTCATCTGTCCTTGTGGGATCTTGTAACCCGCCGTGACGTCAGCTCACAGAATCGCGGTAAGCCGCCATGACGTCATCTCACATTAATATCACACGAAGCCCAAATCTTAGTATGCCTTCACTTTTAATGAATCTCCAAAAATCGAGGCGTTTGTGCTGTCACATATCCATTTTTCAGCCTCCTCGATTCCCGCGCATGCCACTTATCCTTCTGCCTTATAAATAGGGCCAGGCGTGCCTTTCACTTTCCCCCCTTGCCTCCTCGACTTCATCTTCTTCCTTACAGCGTCTCCAATGCACGATCTCCGCCACCGCCGTCATCCTTCGCCACTACCTCGGCCACGACCGCTGCATCAACCTAAATCGACCAGAGTTCATCCGCGCGCCTCCGCTGTTCAACAGCTCCGGTAAGTCCTACCTCTTGACCATGCATTGGTTTTCCCTTGAAGAGGAAGGGTGATGCAGCAAAGTAGCGTTAGTAGTTCCCTCGGTTTTTGAGAACCAAGGTATCAATCCAGTAGGAGGCTACACTCAAATCCCTCGTACCGGCACAAACAAATAAGAACCTTGCAAAAAACGCGATAAAGGGGTTGTCAATACCTTCACGACCACTTGCAAAAGTGAGATCTGATAGAGATAATAAGATAAATATTTTTGGTATTTTTATGATATAGATTGGAAAGTAAAGATTGCAAAATAAAATAGATCGGAAACTTATATGATGGAAAATAGACCCCGGGGCCATAGGTTTCACTAGTGGCTTCTTTCAAGATAGCATAAGTATTACGGTGGGTGAACAAATTACTGTCGAGCAATTGATAGAAAAGTGCATAGTTATGAGAATATCTAGGCATGATCATGTATATAGGCATCACGTACGCGACAAGTAGATCGAAACGATTCTGCATCTACTACTATTACTCCACACATCAACCGCTATCCAGCATGCATCTAGAGTATTAAGTTCATAAGAATAGAGTAACACATTAGGCAAGATGACATGATGTAGAGAGATAAACTCAATCAACATGATATAAACCCCATCTTTTTATCCTCGATGGCAACAATACAATACGTGCCTTGCTGCCCCTGCTATCACTCGGAAAGGACACCACAAGACTGAACCCAAAGCTAAACACTTCTCCCATTGCAAGAAAGATCAATCTAGTAGGCCAAACAAAACTGATAATTCAAAGAGACTTGCAAAGATAACAAATCATACATAAAAAATTCAGAGGAGATTCAAATATTGTTCATAGATAATCTTGATCATAAACCCACAATTCATCGGATCCCGACAAACACACCGCAAAAAGAATTACATCGAATAAATCTCCAAGAAGACCGAGGAGAACTTTGTATTAAAATCTAAAGAGAGAGAAGAAGCCATCTAGCTAATAACTATGGACCCGAAGGTCTGAGGTAAACTACTCACACATCATCGGAGAGGCCATGGTGTTGATGTAGAAGCCCTCTGTGATCGATTCCCCCTCCGGTGGAGCGCCGGAAAAGGCCCCAAGATGGGATCTCACAGGTACAGAAGGTTGCGGTGGTGGACATAGGGTTTCGTGGTGCTCTCGGATGTTTTGAGGGTATATGAGTATATATAGGTGAAAGAAGTCGGTCAGGGGAGCCACGAGGGGCCCACGAGGGTGGGGGGCGCGCCTACCCCGTGGGCGCGCCTCCCTGCCTCGTGGCCGCCTCATTGCTTCCTTGACGTCCACTCCAAGTCTCCTGGATTGCGTTTGTTCCAAAAACGACTTTCCCGAAGGTTTCATTCCGTTTGGACTTCGTTTGATATTCCTTTTCTGCGAAACACTGAAATAGGCAAAAAACAGCAATTTGAACTGGGCCTCTGGTTAATAGGTTAGTCCCAAAAATAGTATAAAAATGTATAATAAAGCCCATAAAACATCCAAAATAGATAATATAATAGCATGGAACAATCAAAAATTATAGATACATTGGAGACGTATCAAGCACCCCCAAGCTTAATTCCTCCTCGTCCTCGAGTAGGTAAATGATAAAAACAGAATTTTTGATGTGGAATGCTACCTAGCATAATTCTCAATGTAATTTTTTTATTGTGGCATGAATGTTCAGATTCGAAAGATTCAAGACAAAAGTTTAATATTGACATAAGAGTAATAATAGTTCAAGCATACTAACAAAGTAATCATGTCTTCTCAAAATAACATGGCCAAAGAAAGTTATCCCTACAAAATCATATAGTCTGGCTATGCTCTATCTTCATGACACAAAATATTTAAATCATGCACAACCACGGTTTTAGCCAAGCAATTGTTTCATACTTTAGTATTCTCAAACTTTTTCAATCTTCACGCAATACATGAGCGTGAGCCATGGACATAGCACTATAAGTGGAATAGGATGGTGGTTGTGGAGAAGACAAAAAAGAAGAAGATAGTGTCACATCAACTAGGCGTACCAACGGGCTATGGAGATGCCCATTAAAAGATATCAATGTGAGTGAGTAGGGATTGCCATGCAACGGATGCACTAGAGCTATAAGTGTATGAAAGCTCATCAAAAGAAACTAAGTGGGTGTGCATCCAACTGGCTTGCTCACGAAGACCCAGCGCAATTTTAGGAAGCCCATCATTGGAATATACAAGCCAAGTTCTATAATGAAAAATTCCCA
This sequence comes from Triticum aestivum, assembly GCF_018294505.1. Lineage (NCBI taxonomy): Eukaryota > Viridiplantae > Streptophyta > Magnoliopsida > Poales > Poaceae > Triticum > Triticum aestivum. The sequence goes on from NC_057813.1 coordinate 384,334,262, forward strand.
CTAGCATATGAAGGTGACAACATAGGAGACTCTCTATCATGAAGATCATGGTGCTACTTTGAAGCACAAGTGTGGTAAAAGGATAGTAACATTGTCCTCTCTCTGTTTTTCTCTCATTTTTGGTGGGCTTCTTTGGCCTCTTTTTTTATTTGGGCTTCTTTGGCCTCTTTTATTTTTCATAAAGTCTGGAGACTCATCCCAACTTGTGAGGGAATCATTGCTTCCATCATCCTTTCCTCACATGGGACAATGCTCTAATAATGAAGATCATCACACTTTTATCTACTTACAACTCAAGAATCTTAGAACAAAATATGACTCTATGTGGCTGCCTCCGACAGTGTACCGGGATAATGAATAAGAGTGACATGTATGAAATAATTATGAATGGTGGCTTTGCCACAAATACGATGTCAACTACATGATCATGCAAAGCAATATGGCAATGGTGGAGCGTGTCATAATAAACGTAACGGTGGAAAGTTGCATGGAAATATATCTTGGAATGGCTATGGAAATGCCATAATAAGTAGGTATGGTGGCTGTTTTGAGGAAGGTATATGGTGGGCGTATGATACCGGCAAAAGTTACGCAGCACAAGAGAGGCTAGCAATGGTGGAAGGGTGAGAGTGCATATAATCCATGGGCTCAACATTAGTCATGAAGAACTCACATACTTATTGCAAAAATATACAAGTTATCAAAACAAAGTACTACATGCATGCTCCTAGGGGAAGGGTTGGTAGGAGTTAACCATCGCGCGATCCCGACCTCCACACATAAGGAAGACAATCAATAAATAAATCATGCTCCAACTTCATCACATAACGGTTCACCATACATGCATGCTACGGGAATCACAAACTTTTAGCACAAGTATTCCTCAAATTCACAACTACTCAACTAGCATGACCCTACTATTACCATCCTCATATCTCAGAACAATCATCAAGTATCAAACTTCTCATAGTATTCAATGCACTTTATATGATAGTTTTTATTATACCTATCTTGGATGCTCATCATATTAGGACTAAAATTTTAACCAAAGCAATTACCATGCTGTTCTAAAGGACTCTCAAAATAATATAAGTGAAGCATGAGAGATCAATAATTTCTATAAAATAAAACCACCGCCATGCTCTAAAAATATATAAGTGAAGTACTAGACCAAATTATCTAGCTCAAAAGATATAAGTGAAGCACATAGAGTATTCTAATAAATTACGATTCATGTGTGTCTCTCCCAAAATGTGTGTATAGCAAGGATTATTGTGGTAAACTAAGAAGCAATACTCAAATCATACAAGACGCTCCAAGCAAAACACATATCACGTGGTGAATAAAAATATAGCATCAAGTAAAGTCACCGATGGACGAAGATGAAAGAGGGGATGCCTTCTGGGGCATCCCCAAGCTTAGGCTTTTGGTTGTCCTTGAATTTTACCTTGCGGTGCCTTGGGCATCCCCAAGCTTAGGCTCTTGCCACTCTTTATTCCATAATCCATCAAATCTTTACCCCAAAACTTGAAAACTTCACAACACAAAACTCAACAGAAAATCTCAAGAGCTCCGTTAGCCAAATAAAGAAACCACCACTTTAAGGTACTATAATGAACCCATTATTTATTTATATTGGTGTTAAACATACTGTATTCCAACTTCTCTATGGTTCATACCCCCCGATACTAGCCATAGATTCATCAAAATAAGCAAACAACACACAAAAAACAGAATCTGTCAAAAACAGAACAGTCTGTAGCAATCTATAACTTTCGAATACTTCTGGAACACCAAAAATTCTAAAAAAATAGGAAGTCCTAGATAATTTTTTTATTAATTTTCTGCAAAAATAATGAACTTAAAAGAACATTTCTGTGATTTATGAAAATTATTCTTGTGCACGCAAGAGTTTCTGTGTCAGGACCCTGACTCAATGCCACATCGATCTAGCATGTAACACCTCATATAACTTTGCGTCCTCACGCACGGTATCCCCACGGGTGTCGCCTTACCTTTGCCCGGGACCGTTTGCGCCTTTTGGCACACGTATATGACAGTGTCGCTAGGATCCATATGATAAGGAGCCCGGGCTGACATGGCTAGTCGTAAACCCAAAGTGGCACAAACTTAGAGGGACAGGCATCCATGACCCAGCATCGAACGTGTCGGTCATCAGCGAGTGAATCCAGGCTATAGCACTGGGCTAGCAGGACTCCGGTGAACCGGGCTGTAGTGGGCTAATAGGACTCCGGTATTCATCGCGTGACATTTCCCCGAAGGGACAGACACAGGAACGAAGAAGGACACATGCCGGCCAGCCTAAGTGTTTCGGAGCAGTAGCAAGCTACCATGGCTCAGTGGAAGCACTAGGAGACATTTCCTGGTAAGAGAGGCTACTAAGGATAAACAACTAGATAGTCAGATCCCACACATACCAAGCATTTCAATAACATACACACAATATGCTCGATATGTGCAAATACAACATGGCATCTCAACATGACTCTACGACTCAAGTATTTTATTCAATAGGCTCCGAGGAGCGAGATATTACAAACATGGGTCTCACGACCCCACATTCAGAGCATACAAGTCAAATCACAAGCGGAAGCTTAGCATGTCTGAGTACAGACATCTACAAATGAAAAAGGCTGAGAAGCCTGACTATCTACCAGATCCTGCCGAGGGCACAAGATCGTAGCTGAGGTAACAAGCTAAACGTCGAAGTCCATGCGGAACTATTAGTGAGACTAAAGTCTCTCTGCAAAAACATAAAATAGGCAAACGTGAGTACAAATGTACCCAGCAAGACTTACATCAGAACTATCTACATATGCATCATTATCAACAAAGGGGATGGTGGAGTTTGACTGCAGCAAGCCAGCTTTGACTCGGTGGCTATCCTGAACTACGACTGCAGTGTAACTCTTTTGAGGTGGCGCACACGAGTCCACATATTCACCATATCATTACACCACTATGGATCCGCTCCCGTCTCCCTACGAGAACGCCATCCATAGCACTCACGCTTATCTTGCGCATTTTAGAGTATCCACTTTCTCTTGTCTATGAACTGTACAGGCAACCCAGAAGTCCTTTACCGCGGACACGGCTATTCGAATAGATCATATTAACCCTGCAGGGGTGTACTTCTTCACACACGCTCTCACCACTTACCGCCATTTACACGACATGTACTCGGCAACCTTCAAGCGGAAGCCCAGCGAGGGTGTTGGCCACGACCTGACTAACCACACAAGTCTCTCGTCCAGGTTTATCGCCTATTCGGGTTCCATCCGCAAGGAGATCCGGCCGGGGTGTCGCTCACGGCCCCAAATGATGTGAGCAGGGTTCCCAAGCCCACCTCGACGGGTGGATCTACGCTTGGTACACCGTGCCACTGTGCCTAGTCTGTCCCAAGCCTACCTGTACCGGGTGCCACTTGGTAGACTACTAACACTACCTACAAACACCAGAAACTAGTTGCAACTCCTGGACAGAGATCGAGTTGATTAAGAAGTCGAGAGAGTCAATTAAGGATCCCAATGTGTAGTAGTAGCTGTTCATGGATCACAAACACAGAACTCAGTTCCTGAGGACGGCTGCAATGAGACAACCCACCATGTACTCCTACATGGCCTCTCACCGCTACCTTTACCAAATCGTGTTCACACACTTAGATCTCAACAGTAGGACATGTTCACACACCTCCAATTCATCCCTGATGAATCAGACCTGACACAACTCTAAGCAATAGCAGACATGACAAACAAGCATGAATGGGTAGGCACATCAGGGCTCAAACAACTCCTACTCATGCTAGTGGGTTTCATCTATTTACTGTAGCAATGACAGGTCATGCAGATGATAAAGGGGTTCAACTACCGCAGCATGTAACAGTTGAATCGTTGTTGCCCTAATGCAGTAAAAGAGAGCAGGAGCGAGAGAGTGGGATTGTATCGGAACGAACAAGGGGGTTTTGCTTGCCTGGCACTTCTGAAGATAGTATAGCTCTTCATCGGTGTCATCGAACTCATCGTCGGAACCACGTCTATCGAGAGGGAACAACACCGGCAAATAGAGAAGGATCATAATCAATGCAATGCAACAATATGATGCATGAATGTGACATGGCAATATGCTGTTGATTGAGCTAATGCAACTATAACCAGGGTGGTTTGAGCTCATTTGAATCAAAGATTCAAATGCAAACTCAAGTTATGGGTTTATAAAGTGCATTAACATGTTTTGAGCTAAACAGCAAGGTTAAGTTGTTTAAACATGCATGGAACCAGTACATGTGGATAGATTGGATTTTTCTGATCATTTTTCGTATATAACTTATTTCATTTGGAGTTATGGTTTAATTTCTATGAATTTTAGAAGTTTAGGCAATTTTCTGGATTTCCTGAATAAGAATAAATACAGAAGAAGATTAACTGCGTCAGCATGACGCCGGGGTGACGTCATTAGGTCAAAGGCGCCAGCCCAGGTCAAACCTGACAGCTGGGGCCCACATGTTAGTGTAACAGCTAACTAACATGGTTAGTTAGTGTTACGTTAGCACTAACCTAGGTTAATTAGGGCCCGGGCCCACTGGTTAGTGTCTAAACTAACTGTCTGGGTTAATTAGCACTAACCTAAATCTAACTAAAGGTTAACAGAGACGGGCCCGCACGTCAGTGA